>NC_045960.1:36033529-36333529 GCF_010909765.2 Amblyraja radiata | reverse complement strand
TGCGGCTTCCAGGCCGGGCCTGCCACCACCACCGCTGACCTTTACCTGCATTCTGACTGCCCGTAGGCCATGACCAGTGACTTTGCTCTTCTTCTTGCGTATGGCGTGCACAGCCTATAGTTGTAGGACAACTTGTTCTATTTGATCTTATTTGATTGTGCACGCCAGGTTGATTGCATTCGTTGAAACGGGGTGGACCACGTGAAGGTTGCAATCTCCCATCCCAGTGACTCTGCTGATCCTCTCCTGGCCGGGGCTGTCATCTCATCTGGATTCCAGGCCTGGTTCCAGACCGAGAGAATGAAGAAGGTTTGCGACCAAAACATCACATTTCCATGTTTTTCAGTGATGCTGCCTGACCTGTTGAGTCACTGAAGCACAGCCTTTTATGTATTAACCAGCATCTGCAGTTCTTATTTCTACTACTTGTGCAATGATATTCTACTATTGGAAATCCCTTACTCTGTTGTCGCAGACAATCAGCAATAACGGACACATTTCCCTCCTCCTACGAGGTTTGTTATAATGAGGGGGTTTACTGTATTATTTTGTCTGAGTTATCTTACTCCATATTGCAATCACCTATATTGAGTGTTTCATTTGATGTAGCAAGAGAAGACATAAAAATATTCTGGTGGCAAAGAACTGTATTTTGAGGACTCAAACACCAGCTCAAACTACCAGGCTCATTTCACACCAGCTACACTACCAGGTTCATTCTTTGCCATTTCATAACTGGCGTACTGATCCTCACCAACAGCACGTTTAATCTCTTGGATAGTACTTCATACCATGATCAAGGGATAGCTGTTTATTTTGACTTTCACGTGACTTAAGCACGATGGTTTTGGCAATATTTGTTGATGTTTCCTAAGGAAGGATATGAATTGTTAATATGTTGGCTTCGAATTAGGCCAAAAGATGGAATGTCAATTAATGTTTTATCAAGTAAATGTGTTGTATGATTTGCACTACTTCAAGCTATTTTTTCCAATTTATAATGTGAAAATATTTGAAATTCATTTGGTAAGTAATGTGGAACATCATTTTGGTGAAAACCCGTGTTTGAATTGATTTCTGAAATGTTGCAACTTGCCCTGCCTTGCAGAAATACTGTATTGCCATTTTTGCTATATATTGCCATTGCAATCAGACTGTCAAATAGATGATTTATTGAGCTTTTCCGTTTTTACATTTTGAAATGGCACAAGTGGAATTTTTATATTGAGCTGTCCTTCATAAACTGCCAGAGAAGCAGAATAGTTTAAGGGAAAAAAACAATGTAGTTCTAAAGGTTGCATATTTCATTTTTAAATGAGAATTCCAGATATTCAGTGTGCAATTAGATTAGTTTGTTATAACATACTCTCTATTGAATTGTTTATTTTTGTCTTTAAACACTGCATCTTTGCAATGGATAAAACAGATCTTTTAGGTGAAGGTGAGTAGTTTTAGAACTCATCTAAAAATGTAAAACATTTATCTCAAAATGTCATTGCACATTATTCTCAACAATGGCTTCGAGAGGGTTTTACATATTTTTCTTCCCCCTCCATCACCTTTCCTTGATGCTTGCAATGCAGATTCTTTGGCTTCTCCAGCCCTTCCAAATGCCCCTGAGGCACAACCACCTGACCCATTTGCAGCAGAGGCTTCCTTGAAAACCTCTTCTCCTACAACAGCAGATGCTGCCACCCCTACTGCTGCTGCCTCAGCAACAACCACTGATCTGGATCTTTTTGGAGGTTAGTTTAGGTGTTCTAGCATCTATCGGCACCAAAACTGGTGCCTGCAAGAACGGATAGATAAATCATTTTCACCATTTTGTCTATGCTTGACTATAGCTGAGAGGTGGGTGGTGGGCGTGCAGGGATATTATCTTCCTTTGTACAGATAGGCCAAGGAAACTGGAGAATTGGGTTGCGTTGATCTTGGTATTTGTTAACATTTACTTGATGCAAAGTGATAATATATTAAGTCAATGTAATGACTATAGATTTTTGATACCAGTCAGCATTTTGATCCATATATTGGTTGCCAAATGGAAGATGTATTTCAAACGATTATAGTTTATGACTTGTAGACACAAAATGCTGGAGTAACTCTGGGTCAGGCAGCATCTCTGGAGAGAAGGAATGGGTTTACAGCTTGATCTTGATACGTGCACTGAAAGAGCATTGAGGGAAATCTAATTGGCAGAGTGACAGCCTAATCATTTTAGTACATAATACAATATCCAAATAGTGAAATAAGAGCACTGAACTAATCTCGCAGCACAAGTGAAGATGAAAACTGAGTTGATGCTTCGTGTTCACTAGGAGTAAACACACATCTTGTTGGTTATTGTGTGAGGTAGCACAACCAAGCCTAGACGTGTCAGGTATTTTCACATGTACACTTCCTGTAAAAATTTCAAAGAAATAAGTGACGTTGGTTCTTGTTCCCTTACACAGGTACTTTGAGGTCATACAGACCCAATCACAGATTCCTTCTGAATTTCCAAGCTTGTGTAAGCTTATAATGCAAGTTAATTCCAATTGGCACATTAAAGAGTCTTCCTATAAGCTTGCCAATATGTAAGGTGTCATTTTAATAGACTGGATTATAAGAGTGTAAAGAGATCTTACTGTAATTATATTGGTGTTGGCAAGTCGATATCGGAGCTTAGTTTGATTGTTGGTCTTGTTTTCTAAGACAGAATGCATTTACCATGGAGAGAGTGGTATGAAACTTCACTAAAATGATTCTAGTGAAAAAGGACTAGTTGCACTAGAAGAAATTGGGTAGACCAACCTTGTTGTCTCGACTTTTAAAGAATAATGATGAGTAAAATATTAAGGACTGTAACAAAGTACATATATGAACAGTATTTCCTCAAGACGAGGAGTATAGCAATGTAATCTAAAATGACTGAGAAATAAGTCTGAGAAATATCTTCATGTAGATTTTCTGAAACTTTAAAATTCCCTTTTCATAGAGCTGTCAATGATTGTATTCTGAACATATTGGCAGTTTTTAATCGGCTGTATCATATTGAATGTACAATGAAATGAATAGCCAATTCATTTTTGTTGACTCTGAATTTTCTGACTTGTATCATGCTAGAATTATTGGTATATATATGTAGATCAGGCTACATTTTGAATAGTGTGAGCAATTTTGAGCACCATATCTGAGGAAGGATGTGCTGGCTCTGAAGAGGGTCCAGAGGAGATTTACAAGAATGATTCCAGGAATGAGTAGGTTAACATATGATGAGTGTTTAATGGCACTGGGCCTATATTTGCTGGAGTTTAGAATGGGAGGGAGAAACTGAAGGGAATCCACATAGGTCAGGAAATAGTGTTAGGTAAACTGTTGGAACTGAAGGCAGATAAATCCCCAGAGCCTGATGGTCTGCATCCCAGAGTACTCCAGGTGGTGGCCCTAGAAATTGTGGATGCGTTGGTGATCATTTTCCAATGTTCTATAGACTCTGGATCAGTTCCAGTGGCCTGGAGGGTAGAGAACGTAACTCCACTTTTTAAGAAAGGAGCGAGAGAGAAAAGGGGGAATTATAGACCAGTTAGCCTTACATCGGTATTGGGGGAAGATGCTTGAGTCGCTTATTAAAGATGTAATGACAGCATATTTGAAAAGCAGTGACAGGATCGGTCAAAGTCAGCATGGATTTATGAAGGGGAAATAATGCTTGATTAATCTTCTGGAATTTTTTGTGGATGTAACAAGTAGAATGGATAAGGGAGAGCCAGTGGATGTGGTGTATCTGGACATTCAAAAAACCTTCGACAAGGTTCTACATGGGAGATTAGTGGGCAAAATTAGAGCACATGCTATTGTGGGTAGGGTATTGACATGGATAGAGAACTAGATGGCAGACAGGAAGCAAAGAGTAGGAATTAACGGGTCCTTAGAACGGCAGGCAGTGACTAGTGGGGTGCCGCAAGGCACGGTGCTGGGACCTCAGTTATTTATAATAGTAAGATTAAACGAGAACTTACCAGTTTGAAGTTTGATCTGTATTTTATGAGCAGTTATGATGAGGGATTACGTGAAGAAGACCCCGTCCAGGCGCACATGCGTCAATCTTCAAAGCAGCGGTGTGAAATCACAGATGATAATTTACCAAAGCACAATAGTAAGCTACGTGAGACAAACATAACTTTCAGTTGATCTTTATGAGGGTGGGAGCGGAGGGCACGTAATCCCTCATCGTAACTCCTCATAAAATAAAGATCAAACTTCAAACTGGTAAATTCTCGTTTAATCTTACTATTTTACAATACAATACAATACAATACCTTTTATTGTCATTTGAACCTCACATGAGGTTCAAACGAAATTTGGTTTCTGCAGCCATACAAAAAAAGAACCAAGACACACACCAACACAATTCAATTCACATAAACATCCATCACAGTGAGTCTCCTCCTCACTGTGATGGAAGGCAAAACTTAAACATATCTCTCCCCTCTCCCCCCCATGTCAGAGTCAAAGACAGAGTCAAAGCCTCCGGCGGGCGATGTTAAATGTCCCGCAGCCATTAAAGCCACGCCGACTTCGTGACTTCGGAGTCACGTGAGTGACTACGTGAAGATTTCAAAGCTCTGTGATTTCATGCCGTAGATTCAAATCCAGGCGTCTCACTGCATTGATTGACTCTAAATGAGTGAAAACAATCAATAATACACAACCATAACATGAATGTAATCAGTTAATGATTTTTTATTTATCATAACAAAAATTTCTGTCCCCTTTTTATCGCAGAGGAACATTTAATACTGAATCCAAAACAGCACCACCAAATGCCCCAGGGTCTGCTATTTCTTTATGTTAATACTTGTGATACTTGCCCATCCTGCGGCCACGAGGATATGGTCTATTGGAACGTCCAAATCCTTGACCGCCGATGTTGCTGCCGCCCTGGTGGAATGAGATTTAAATTTGTCAGTATCAATCCCTGCATTAACCAGCACCTGCTTCAGCCACCTCGAGATAGTCTGTACTGACACTTTCTAATGTGGATTTTTATGGCCAATAAACAATGCTGATTCTGCACCTCTTAAGTGGTCTCAATGTAACATCTTAAATGTGCCACTATGTCTTGGATCCGTAGGATATGCTGCAAAGACCAATTTACACCCCGTGACTCCTGGTCTGCTCTGTTTGAGTAAATCATAGACATAGAATGTAATTGCATCTGCTGTCATTACCATTCTATCTATACGTAAATTATGTAATGTCTGTACTATTTGTGCTGAAACTAATGCCATTAGCATGACTAACTTCATGGTAATTTTGTCTAAAGACAAAGCTGAAACGGGACTCCATTCCCAAAGTAACATCAGCATATCCCTCACATTCCAGATTTCTGTATATCTGGGTCTAGGAGGCTTGGAATTGAAAATTCCCTTCATGTACCTACAGACCAAAGGGTGTGATCCTAGAATCTGTTGTTCTGACGCTCTCCATAAGTATGCAGAGAGGGCACTCCTTGCAGTATTGATCGCACTATAACTTAAATTGAAATCAAAATAGAGTGTTGACAGAAACTCTAAAACATCTGAGATGTCTGCAGTGTGGTATGAAATATTCTGCCTTGAGCAAAACACCTCCCATTTCTTTATGTAAGAAATGTACTGCTTCTGGGTACTATCCCTCCCGGCTGCTGCAATTACATCCATAGTGCGATCTGATACTCCTCTTCTGAGATATGGCCTTTTTAGAATCTGCAAATCAATACGATCATGTAAAGGATGAAAATCACCAGATACAGGGTGCACAAGTAGGTTTTCTTGTCTTGGAATACCCATAAGAGGTTTTGTGACCATTTGTAGCACTAGTGGGTACCATGGTTGTGTAGGCCAATCTGGGACCACCAACACTCCTAAAGCAGAATCCTGCTTGATCTTTTGTAGACACCTACTAATGAGACAAAAGGGAGGAAATGCATATAAAAACATTCCACCCCAATTTAGCGAGAATACATTCACCGCTGTTGCACCTGGATCTGGCTGCCATGAAACATATTTAGGCAATTGGTGGTTCAGTCTAGATGCAAACAAGTCAATTTCTGGCATTCCAAATTTTGCAACCATTTTATTAAAAATGTCACGATTTAACATCCATTCCGTATTGTCATTAAATTTTCGTGACCTGGTGTCTGCAATTATATTGAATCTACCTGGTAGGTGGGTTGCCGAAAGCCAAATGTTTCGAATAATACACCATTGCCAGATAACGTTTGCCAATCTATCACAAGATTCGGACTTGATTCCACCCATGTGATTGACATATGCTACAGCCGTAGTGTTGTCAATCTGAATCTGCGCATGCAGATTTTGCACATTAGAGCAATAAGCTTTAAGCCCATAAAATGTACCTAACAATTCTAGGTAATTGATTCCATGTGCTTCGAGCAAAGGTACCTCTTCCACATTCCATCTCCATGGACGACAGATGGCACAATGGGCTAAGTGTTCGGCAGGCGACCGGAAGGTAGCCGGTTCGAATCCCGCTTGGAGTGCATACTGTCGTTGTGTCCTTGGGCAAGACACTTCACTCACCTTTGCCTGTGTGAATGTGTGTGAGTGATTGGTGGTGGTCGGAGGGGCCGTAGGCGCAGATTAGCAGCCACGCTTCCGTCAGTCTGCCCCAGGGCAGCTGTGGCTACAGAAGTAGCTCACCACCACCGAGTGTGACTGAGGAGTGTATGAATAATGCGATGTAAAGCGCCTTGAGTATTCTAGAAAGGTGCTATATAAATCCCATCCATTATTATTATTATTACCTCCACAGCTGGTAATGGTATCAGTAGCGCCCCAACCTAGCGTACTTGCATCAGTCTGTAGAATGATAGCAGGTGTTTCAACCAGAATTTTCCTGGAAGCATATGAGACACTCTTAATCTACCATTGTATATCCGCAATTGTTGCTACTGGTAATTGCATGGGCCTATCAAAATGCCCCGAATGTCTCTTCAATGTCTGTACCTTTGCTCGCTGCTGTTGCTGATAATGCAGTGGACCGAACTGCACAGCTGGAAATGAAGCGATTAGTTTGCCAAGTAAGCTCGCCACTTGCCTAATTGATGGTTGATGCTCTGTAATGAGTTTGCTACAACCCTCAATTAACTGCAGCTTTTTATCCTTGGGTAAAGTCACTATCATGTGTTCTGAATTAATAGTGAACCCCAAGTAATTAATTGTTTTATTTGGAGACAACATAGATTTATCTGGATGTATTACAAAACCCAGCCTCTCAAATGTGAGCTTGACTTCTGACACTGATGCTTCTGTTGTAGCTCGAGTTTCACCCACAATTAAAATATCATCCAAATAATAATAATAATATAATAATACATTTTATTTATGGGCGCCTTTCAAGAGTCTCAAGGACACCTTAAAAAAATTTAGCAGGTAGAGGAAAAACATGTAAGGGGAATGAAATAAATAGTAGAGACATGAATAGTACACAAAGTAAAGACAGAATTCAGTACAAAACACAATATGAGGCAATTAATGCACAGATGAAAAGGGAGGGGGACGTGGGGCTAAGGATAGGCAGAGGTGAAGAGATTGGTCTTGAGGCGGGACTGGAAGATGGTGAGGGACACGGAATTGCGAATCAGTTGGGGGAGGGAGTTCCAGAGCCTGGGAGCTGCCCTGGAGAAGGCTCTGTCCCCAAAACTGCGGAGGTTGGACTTGTGGATGGAGAGGAGACCGCTGATGTGGATCTGAGGGACCGTGAGGGTTGGTAGGGGGAGAGGAGGTCAGTGAGATATGGGGGGGGCCAGATGGTGGAGGGCTTTGTAGGTGAGGATCAGGATTTTGTAGTTGATCCGGTGGGAGATGGGAAGCCAGTGAAGTTGTTTGAGGACTGGAGTGATGTGATGCCAGGATTTGGTGTGTGTAATGAGTCGGGCGGCTGCGTTCTGGACCAGTTGGAGTCGGTTGATGTAGGTGGAGCTGATGCCAAGGAGAAGTGAGTTGCAGTAGTCCAGTCGGGAGGAGATGAAGGCATGGATGAGTCTTTCAGCAGCGGGAGGTGTGAGAGAGGGTCTGAGTTTGGCGATGTTGCGGAGATGAAAGAAGGAGGTTTTAATGACATGGCGGATGTGAGGCTCAAGGGAGAGGGTGGAATCAAAGATCACGCCAAGGTTGTGGGCCTGGGGAGATGGGGAGACAGTGGTGCCGTCGATGGTGAGAGTGGGGTTATTGATTTTGCTGAGTGTGGCTTTGGAGCCTATGAGGAGGAATTCTGTCTTATCGCTGTTGGCTGTGGATGCAAAGTCAGTGGATATATTTAAGGCAAAGATGGATACTGTTGTTTCTTGATTAGTATGGATGTCAGAGGTTATGGGGAGAAGGCAGGTGGATTTGGAAAGATTGGGCTTATCATTCTAGATTCCAGAGAATACAAGAAGGGATCTTATAGAAACATGTAAAATTATAAAAGGACTGGACAAACTAAATGCAGGAAAAATGTTCACAATGTTGGGGGAGTCCAGAACCAGGGGCCACAGTCTAAGAATAAAGGGGAGGCCATTTAAAACTGAGATGAGAGAAAACTTCTTCACCCAGATAATTGTGAATTTATGGAGTTCTCAGAAGGCAGTGGAGGCCAATTCACTGGATGGATTTAAAAGAGAGCCTTCTGTGACAGAGAGCTATTGGGGCTAGCGGAATCAAGGGGTATGGGGAGAAGGCAGGCACGGGTTACTGATTGTGGATGATCAACCATGATCACACTGAAAGGTGGTGCTGGCTCGAAGGACCGAATGGCCTCCTCCTGCACCTATTTTCTGTGTTTCTATGTTTTTAATGGGGTTAGGAGGGAGAGATAGATCAGCCATGATTGAATGGCGGAGTAGACTTGATAAGCCGAATGGTCTAAATCTACTCCTATCACTTATGATCTTATGATTAACATTAGTCCATTGTTGTAGTTTGATAATTGCAGTTGATTCTTTCCCAAGTAAGTCCAGCTTCCTATTGAGTTCAATAGCTTGCCCAAAAGAATGATTATATTTGTACTTAATGACATTTCATTCCATTCTTGTACAGACTAAATATCTGGAAATGTCATCCAATGATAACCAATGCAAGTGGGACCAAATTTTTCTCAACATGTCAATATCATGCCACATTTTATGATGGCTCAATTAAGTGCTTTTTGTGGAAAAAATACATGCAGTGAAATACATACTATAAAAATGGATTGTCAATCTTTACAGCAGTCCTGACTTCTAGGTTAAAACCAACGTATTTGCAGTTTTATTCTTAAATCTGCAAAGCTATGACTACATCAAAAATAAAACCATGGCTCAAATTGAATTGTAAGCTGAAAAAGTAAGACATTCTCGTGTTCTGTCAATGGTGTTGCAATAATATTACTCTTAATACATAGCATACCAATTATTGCCATACAAGTACATGGCAAATGAAACTTACTCTGTGCTTTACTGAATATGCATGTGCATGGGATTATGTGCTACAGTTTGAGCCCACGCTAATCATAATTTGGCTCTATCCATTCAATTAACACTCTTGATCAGCTGGTGCGGTCAGGTTCTACATCCCAACATGCTGAATGGAACTCTTGAGATCAAAATTGACACAGGGCCAAAGGTGATGAAAGCATGATTCTTGAGATTTCTTATATGCATCTTTGCTTGATAGAGACCACAGTATCAAACCAGAAACTGATACCATGATTACCAGTAATGGAATGCAGTGAGTTTAGGAAACCAATTGGCCAGAAATGGAATTATGCAGTTGTCAGTGTGTGGGTATGGTTGTAACATTTGAACGGATTACAAAGATGAGGAACACCAAGGACGTGGAGGGATTTGAATGTGTTCACTGCCTTAAGATAAAGCCATTGGTGGGTTCGGAGCCAATCTAGTCATGGTTGAAGGCTTGGTACAAGTTTAGGTAATGGTGTGGCGTGGCGATAAGCTCGATATGAAGGTGAGGAGCCGGGTATTTCGGGAGGAATTTTATTAGTTCTCTTGTCCAGTCGGGTCTGCAAGAGAGCGATCGCGCCTAAACCCCTGCCCTTTATACTTGTAGCTAAGGGCTGCCCCCAGACTAGTCCATTTCCATGCCGAGGGGTTCGATAGTGGAATGGCCCGACCCTTGGGAGCCGCCACAGGACCCCCCCCCCCCCCAGAACAGGAGGCACAAAACACACCAGCGGGCGTACAATCCGACCGCACCAGTTGGTCAATGTCTAAATGTGCCAACTTTAACCGGTCAATCGACACGGCCTCCAGGGCGCAGCTGTCACTCCCTCCACAGCTGCCCTGCCCAACCGGAGGAAATCGGGCGCTGCCGGAGTGACGGCCAGCGCGCGGAAGTCATCCCGGCGCGCAATCCACAGCGCGTCAGCGCGCCTGCCGAGGGCCCGGGGGTCGGCGAACGAGGCGTCGGTGAGCTGCAGGCGGATGTCAGCCGGCAGCAGATGCAGGTAAATATACTCAAACATGAGGCATGGCATGTGCCCATCCAGGTGCACGACCATCTTATTAATGTGGCATGATGGCCGCCGGTCGCCTAGGCCTTCTATATGAAGGAGCCTGGCAGCCCATTCCATCCGGCTGAGCCCGTAAACCTGGAGCAGGAGCTCCTTAAGGCCGAGGCATTTCTCGGCGGCCGGGGGGTCTTCGAGGAACTGAGTGACTTCTCCGGCCGTGTCCTGGTCGAGGGCCCCCTCTGGCTTTTGACTCCATTATGACACCAATGGAGCATCAGGGGCACCAATGTGGCGCGGCGATAAGCCCAAAATGAATACGAGGAGTAGATGGTAGATGTCATGAGTCTCAGGGGTACTTTCAAAGAAACAGCAAGTTGCTGCAGTTTATGTTGCAAATACAGTGCCCTCCATAATGTTTAGGAAAAAGACCCATCATTTATTTATTTGCTTCTGTACTCCACAAATTGAGATTTGTAATAGAAAAAAATAATATGTGGTTAAAGTACACATTGTCAGATTTTAATAAAGGCCAATTTTATACATTTGGTTTCACCATGGAGAAATTACAGCATGTCGTCGTCCCCATTTCAGGGCACCATAATGTTTGGGACACAGCAATGCCATGTAAATGAAAGTAGTCATATTTAGTATTTTGTTGCATATCCTTTACATGCAATGACTGCTTGAAGTCTGCGATTCATGGACATCACCAATTGCTGGATGTCTTCGGTGATGCTCTGCCAGGCCTGTATTGCAGCCATCTTTAGCTTATGCTTTTTTGGGGGGAGAGTCCCCTTCAGTTTTTCCTTCTGCACATAAAAGGCATGCTCAATTGGGTTCAGATCGGATGATTGACGGCCACTCAAGATTTAACAATTTTTTAGCTTTGAAAAACTCCTTTGTTGCTTTAGCAGTATGTTTGCGATCATTGTCTTGCTGTAGAATGAACCGCCGTTCAATGAGTTTTGAGGCATTTGTTTGGGCTTGTGCAGATAGGATGTGTCTATACACTTCAGAATTCATTATGCTACTACCATCAGCAGTTGTATCATCAATGAAGATAAGTGAGCCAGTACCTTCAGCAGCCATACATGCCCAGGCCGTAACACCCCCACCACCGTGTTTCACAGATGAGGTGGTATGCTTTGGATCTTGGCCAGTTCCTTCTCTCCTCCATACTTTGCTCTTGCCATCACTCTGATATAAGTTAATCTTTGTCTTATCTGTCCACAAGAACTTTTTCCAGAACTGTGGCTGCTCTTTTAAGTACATCTTGGCAAACTGTAACCTGGCCATCCTATTTTTGCGGCTAACCAGTGGTTTGTATCTTGTAGTGTAGCCTCTGTATTTCTGTTCATGAAGTCTTCTGCGGACAGTGGTCATTGACACATCCACACCTGACTCCTGAAGAGTGTTTTTGATCTGTGAGACAAGTGTTTAGGGGTTTTGACTTTATTATAGAGAGAATACTTCTGTCATCAGCTGTGGATGTCTTCCTTGGCCTGTCAGTCCCTTTGTGATTAGTAAGCTCACCAGTGCTCTCTTTCTTCTTAATGACGTTTCAAACAGTTGATTTTGGTAAGCCTAAAGTTTGGCTGATGTCTCTAACAGTTTTATTCTTCTTTCTCAGCCTCATAATGGCTTCTTTAACTCATTGGCACAACTTTGGTCCTCATGTTGATAAACAGCAATAAAAGTTTCCAAAGGTGATGGAAAGACTGGAGGAAAGAATAGATGCTGAGAGCTCTCTTGTACCTGCATTAAGGAGGCTGTGAAGCCATGTGTCCCAAACATTCTGGTGCCCTGAAATGGGGGGACTATCTATAAACACACTGACATTTTTACATGTATAAAAATGACAATGTGCACTTTAACTACATGGTTTTATTTCTATTACAAATCTCAAATTGTGGAATACAGAGGCAAATAAATAAATGATGGGTCTTTGACCCAAACATTATGGAGGACAGTGTAGGAGAAAGAGTTGGGGGAATCAGAACATGAGTTACTCTATGCAGGAGACCCAGATTTTATTTTATATCCGTAACCAGTATTTGTAGTTCAACACAGTGGTGACACACACTGAATATTGATGGTGTAAGATTTTACAATCGTATTAATATTAGTTATCAATAAATGGTTGTTAAACACTCCTCAATGTTTATTATATGGAACCTGTGTGGCACAAATGTGTACCACTTGTTTAATTGTGTCTTTATTGTTGTGGTGTTGAATTTAGCTACCAATTCCTTAATTGAGAAGTTATGAATGAAACAATCCCGGAGGAAGATGTTTGAGCCTTGAATGCTGCCCGATCTATAAATGCAGTTATATTCTGGGGCTGACGAGATTTGATTCAATTAACCACTACCAAGACAACTCCAGGCTATGGAAAGATTTTCCCCTCTATTCCCAGTGACCAGTTTTACCAAAGCTCCTTGCTGCCACATTGGATCAAGTGTTTCCTTGATCTCTATGATACTTAGCCTGCCTTGCCTCGTGGAATTTGGCTCTTGTTGCAATGTGGTCTGAAACTTTAATTGCATACATTTTCACCTGTTATTTTTTAATATCACAAAATTGGCTGAAGATTGTTGTTGATGTTTGTAGGTACTTGCACTTGCGTCCACGTGCACTTGCGACCAAATAAGTGTTCAGATTTTATTTTGATCATTGTTTGCAACTGCCACTTTGCCATTGTTCATGGTGGGAAATGTATTGGTTTTTATGGTTAAATCGTTCACACCTTACAAATGGATATGCAGAGCTTTGATTTGATGTGGTGTTGGGATCACTTGGTTCAGTACAACATGACTTTTCAATAGATGTCGTATAATGATGAACTAAAGTTGATATTAGATGTTGATATTAGTTTAAATGGTAGTCTTGGGATTGATTTGGTGAGGTTCAAGCAGATAGTTGCGGAGGAAACGGGTAAGGATTTAAAAGCTGCTGCTTGACACCTTTGGAGAGAGGATGATTGGATTTTGTTTGGTAATTTGCAATCACATGGACATAAGAACTGCAGATGCTGGAATCATGCATAAACACAGTGCTGGATAACTCAGCGGGTCAGGGAGCATCTCTGAAGGACGTGGATAAGTGCTGTTTCGGGATGAGACCCTTCCAACTGTTGTAGTGGTGACAGAAAGCTGGAAAAGAGAAGGGGGAGGGGGGGAGACGATGCTTAGCAAGTGATAGTTTGTAGATCTGCTCTACTTATATATTAACCAATACTAACACACAAATGCTACACACCACTATTATCTATAATCCAGTCCGGGTTTTTATCATACCGGCACCATTCATACTAACGGCTCCTGACAAGCTGCCAGTCGTGATGCAGACACAGTGATGCCAACATGCTGTGTAACTTTATTATATGCCAATAAACCTGTTGGATCTTTACTTTGAGTATGTGTCAGTTGCTCTACATGGTGTCAGAGTGACCGGACCCATTCCATGCCTAGTTTATCGGGTTTTATTTTGTTTTATTTCCCCAGTATTTTTTTCTCCCACTTTCATTATGGCTCACACGTTTAAGAAGCCTGACTCCCTGGTTTTCGAAGCCGACCTTAATGAACGTTGGCAAATTTTTGAAAGAGATTTTAACGTCTATATTCGGGCTGCCCATCGTGGAGCGCCTCACGATCATATAGCTGCTGTGTTTCTCAATGTCGCGGGCTCAGAAGCTATTCAACGAGCTGAACGGTTCAACTATGCCCCGGCTGTATTGGATGACAACAATGTGGAGATCACCCCTGCGGAGTCTATGTACGATCTGGTTTGTTTAATCAACAAGTTCAGACAACTGTGTGAACTTCGGACTAATTTGGTGATGGAACGCAACAAGTGTTTTCAAAGAAACCAGCTCCCTGGCGAGCCAGTCGAGGCTTACATAAGTACCATAAAGCACATTGTCAGTCGGTGCCGTTTCGGGGATCTGTACGATGAGCTTGTCCGCGACACATTCTTGAGTGGCATCCAGAACGATAAAGTGAGAAGTGAACTGCTACAGGATGCTGATCTAACTCTCATCGGGGGAGAGAATGGCTGCCGTATTGCTGAAGTTACTGACTCATACCCGCCTCGCAGGGCCGGGTCCATATTCCTCGTACCATGTGAATGTTGCCAACCCGTTCTACCATGTTCAACGCCTGCCATCAGAAGTGAAGCAGCCTGGCAGGTTTCTCGATAAATGTAATAATTGTGGTGTTCACACTCCGCTGTCCGTGAGCAGTGCCCTGCCTACGGGAAAGTTTGCCACTACTGTAAACGAAAAAATCACTTTATTTGATGCTGTCGTGCCTGCAGAGATCGTACAGAACCCAAGCAGTCAGTGCACCTTCCCCAGCAAGATGGTTCCCACAGCATACTCGATCGAGACCAAGCTGTGCCGTCTCCCTGTGGGAAAGCTTCTGAACCTGACATTTCCAGTCTAAACATACATTCTCTGTCTGAAACTTCATGTAAACTTCACGATCCCGAGGTCATGTTTCGGATCAACAGCACTACTGCTGTGGCAAAAATTGACACTGGAGCTCGTTGTAATGTCATGTCCTTATCTGAGTTCTCCAAGGCCAGGGATGCAGAAGCTATTGTAAACACCAAAGCTTTGTTAATTCCCTTCGGAGGGGGAGAGGTTCACCCAGTTGGAAGGGTTGACCTGCAGTGCCACCTAGCAACACATGTGCACAAGCTGAATTTTTTCATTGTCCCAGGAAAAGTGACAACTTTACTTGGCATCAATGCCTGCCAGGACTAGGTAAGCTTTGGAGAAGAGGTGCACCAACTTTCCCCTGCCCAAGAACAGTTTCTCGCTCAGTACAAGGAACTTTTTGACAGCAAACTACCCCACAAGTATTCTATTGTAACTGACCCCAACGTACTGCCCGTTGTTCGAGCCCCTCATAGAATTCCGCATGCTATGAGCGAAGCCATACAGAACGAACTTCAAAGAATGGAATCGCTGGGCGTCATCGCTGCAGTTACCGACCTGTCGGACTGGGTCTCAACCATGGTAGTGGCTTCCAAGAAAAACATAGACAAAATACGAATCTGTATTAACCCCAGAGATTTGAATACTGCAATCAAGCGTCCGCATTGTCCGATGCGCACAGTAGAAGAGGTTGCAGCACACTTGGGCAAAGCAACTGAGTTCTCCATTTTAGATGCCATAGCTCATTCTGGCAAATCCTAGATCACAAATCGTCTGAACTGATCACATTTGGCACACCTTTTGGCCGCTACAAGTTTATGTGAATGCCCTTCGGCATCAACTCTGCTAGTGAAGTTTTCCAGCGCACGATGGAACAGCTGTTTGCAGGTTACCCTTGTGCCATTATTATCGATGATATCCTCGTTGCTGGCCGTGATATGTCCGAGCACGACGGCAATTTAAAGAAAGTACTGGATCGTGTCAACTACAGGCAGTGGTTTTCGCCTGTGAGCAATTCAAAGACTATATTTTTGGAAAGACTGTGAATGTTGAAACAGACCACCAGCCCCTAATCGGCATCTAGAACAAGCCGATCCATGCTGCTTCTGCCCAACTGCAGCGGATGATGATGCAGCTTCAAAGGTACGATGTTAAACTTGTTTACAAACCAGGCAAAGACATGCACCTAGCCAACACTTTATCCAGAGCCCCACGCAAGACCTGCGAGCAACAACTGTCAGACAACGACACGTACATTGTGATGTTGGTGTCCTACCTTCCCACTGAATGGCTGGACGACTTGGCTGCGCAGACAGCAGTCGATAACACCCTACAGTCCCTGTCCTCGATCATCCGGCATGGCTGGCCGGATAAGCAACACAGGGTACCAGTTGCTATTCGCCCGTACTTCCTGCTTCAGGATGAGCTTGTGCTCCAGGACGGTGTGATTGTCAAGGGACACAAGCCGGTCATTCCAACTGCCTTACGGGACAAATACTTTGAGTCTGTCCACGGGGGACATCCCGGTATCGAGGCAACTATTCTTCGAGCTAAGAGCTTGTTTTTCTGGCCCGGAATGATCAAGTTCGTACAGGAGAAGGTGGAAACTTGCGCGATCTGCAACAGCCTGGTGCCCCATCAACCCAAGCAGCCGCTTCTTTCCCACCCAGTTCCTGCCTTGCCATGGTCCACATTGGCAACTGACATTTTCGAATGGCCTGGTAAGCAATACCTGGTTCTTGTTGACTCGTACTCGGGCTGGTTTGAGATTGACCTGCTTCCCAGCTCCACTTCAGCGATAGTGGTTCAAAAGCTAGCGCGCCACTTTTCGGTTCACGGGGCGCCCTCGAAACTCCTGCCTGACAACGGAAGCCAGTCCACCAGCCAGTGTTTCAAGGATTTTGCCCAACGATGGGATTTTCGTCACATTACCAGCAGTCCCGAGTTCCCTCAATCAAACGGGCTGGCCGAACGGGCGGTCTGGAGCGCCAAACAGGTGATGTCAAGGTCACATTTGACAAAATCTGATGTTTTCTTGGACTTGCTCAACTTAAGAAACATTGCCCGCGACCCAGTGCTCGGGTCTTCTGCCCAACGTCACATGTCAAGGCAGACCTGTACCACGCTGCCCGTACCCAAGCAACAACTGCAGCCACAAGTTCGCAAGCCATCGGTAATTAACGCATAGCTTCAGCACAAGCGCGAGAAGGGGGTGCCGTTGAGTATGGCAGCCTTGCCTGCAGCTGTTCGTCCTTTCATTCCTTTTAAAAAATTTTAGTCTGTCAAAGTTTTGTTTTGGAGATCTTTTAGACATTTAATGTGGGGGAAAGGGGGAAACAGTTTTTCCCAGTCACTACCTGGTCGAGGATGCGTCTGTCCTCCAAGCTGTATCCTCGCGTCCTACCATCTGGATTGGCGCAGCCTTTCCTGCCGGAGACCAGCCAGAGCTTCAGCTTCAGCAACGGCGCAGCACTGAAGTACCATTGCGGAGCGGGCGATGCCTTACTAAGGTCGCCGTGTTGGAGCTCCGGAGTGCTGGGACTGCCGACTCTAACATTGTGGAGCTGTGGTCTGCGGAGCTTCCACCCGCGGGCGGCGCTGACTTTAACACCGCGGAGCCTGGGATCTTTCATCGCGGATTTACGTGTGGAGCTCCACCCAGCTCGGCCTGTGGACTTCGGGAGCCGCGGTCTCCGGTAGGAAGCGGCCGATTCGGAACTCCAAGCCGCTGAGAGTGTTCTTCCAACAACGGAGTTCCATCATCCGGGCGAGAGGGCCTGAACATCGGGCCACCATAACAGCGACAGCTGAGGCCTCAATAGGCTCTGACCACGGGTGAACAAAGAATAAGATGACTGAAATTTCATTGCCTTCCCTCACAGTGGGAAACGCTGATTCTGCCGTGTGGGGATGTTCATGTTAAATTCTATCGTGTGTTGTGTTCTTTTTTATTTGTATGGCTGTATGGCAACCCAAATCTCACTGTACCAATTGGTACAATGACAATAAATGTAAACTTGAACTTGAGATCTAGAAACAATCTTATGACAAAACATGCAGGCCACTCAAGCCTCTGGCGAGTGGTCAGGTTATACGACTTCAGGGCCACGGTTGCCTTGGTTTAATCCGCAGCTCTGCACCGGAACCTCTTTCGTACATGGTCGATACAAATGGAGGGACCCACTTGCAAAACCGTCAGCACCTTCTACAAGTGAAGGAACCACAACCCATGATCCCGTATCCAGATGTTCCAGGACTGTTTCATCGAATGACTGATACACTTTCTTCCCGGCCCGACGTCCGTCCACGGAGTCTGCGCCCATCATGTATCCTGCCTTCTCATCACCACGTTCGGTGCCCAGCTCCACCTCACCCGTCTCACGGATCTCCGGTGTTCCAACAGCCCCCAGTCTCTCAGTTTTCGCCGGTGAAGGATGGAGATGCGAGTTTATACTGTACGCATGTGGGTCATATTTGTAAACCTACCCCTAGATACGGGGTCTATGTTTAACCTGCTCCAGCGCTGAAGTAACTCTATTTTTTTTACACACGCCAGTTAAACTTGATTAGTTGTACTTGCATATATATTCATAGTTACGTTATTTTCTTGAGGAAAGATGTAGATCTGCTCTCCTTATATGTTAATCAATACTAGCACACAAATGCTACACACCACTATTATCTATAAACCACTCCGGGATTTACATACCATGCATACTAACGACTCCTGACACAAGCTGCCAGTCGTAATGCAGACACAGTGATGCCAACATGCTGTCTAACTTTATTATATGCCAATAAACCTGTTGGATCTTTACTTTGAGTATGTGTCAGTTGCTCTACATAGTTGTATACAGGTGAGTGGGGGTTTTGATTGGCAGATGGGTGGACAAAGTTGGTTCATCTGTAAATTAGTGAGAAAATGGTTGAGAACAAGCATGGTCAAGCATTTTGTGTCTCCCTTCGATTTAAACCAGCATCTGCAGTTCTTTCCTACAGGTAGACTTTGGATATGTGTGGAAAAGAGAAACATCAGAGTTTATGACTTGGAGGTGGGAAATGTTGGTTTGCTGAGCTATGGATCTGCTTTGGCCTTGACAGCAGAGCAGGGAACCTTAATCTTAAAAACTAAAGTCACTGGGTTCCATGACAATAGTATACCATCCAGTACATAGCGTGCTTTAAGTTGTGTTTTGTCCTTTGCCAATGTCTAGATTGCAGCACTAAACATTGGCCAAAATTGGATCCTATTCTGGAATGTAACCTTAAATTGTTACAACCACTGGAATTGTCCTAAATTTTGGATGCTTAGGAAACTAAAAAAAAAAAATTTATGGAGGTGATTGGGGTTTATTGTAGACCTTGGGAAGCTAAGAGCTGGAGAGGAAATACCATAGAGATTTGTAACAATAGATGAGAACACTGGAGGTGATACTAGATTGAGTGCCAATATGTGTCAGTGAATCTGTTGGCAGTGGGTCAGTGCAACCTGTTGCACATTGGAATATGAACTGTGTAGATTGAAGTGAGTCTAGGCTAATAGGCACAGAACAGCCAAGAGAACATTGAAATAGTTAAACCTAAAGATAACAATGGTATGATTGAGGATTCCAACTGCAAATGAACCACTGAATTATTTGAAGTATGAGGAGAAAGATGCGATGGAGAGTACTGGGTGGTAAACTCAACACGGGGTCATAACATCAATTGCAATCGAAATCAGCTGCTAAAAATGGAGCTGATAGCAAATAGTGAAGTTGATAGATTTGATTTACCCTATGTTTAAGTGAAAAACCATTTTGCTTATTTGATCAGTGAAATAAACTGGTGAGTAAAATGGTCAAAATAGTTGGTGGTATGGTGGAGCTTAAATCTTCTCACGTTCGCATTGATCCTGGTAATTTGAATTATGTCTCAGAGGGCCAGTATGTCATGGTGAAATAGAGATTGAGATCAGGGAAAAAACCTTGAAGAACTTTGGGGACAATAATGCATGAGCAGGATGAGAAGCTACTAAGCTGTTGTCGCTATGACTCGACAGATGTGCAGTTGATGTGGGTAGTGTGGTCAAATGTTGGAATTAATTATCATAGTATGTAGGATGCCATTTGCTTAGGATTGTTTCAGTACTTGGGACATTACTGCACTGAAACTTCCATGTTGGAAGTCAACTTGAGTAATTTGGTGTCCATTCTCATTGGTTTTTTTATTTGAGAGTTAGGAACTTTTCTAGAGCAATATGGCACTTTTGGTTATCACCTTTTGAATGTCTACAACTGCATAGTTGCAAATAATTGTCATCCTTTTTTAAGTAAGCACGAATATAAAGTGGAATGTATAGATTATTATTACTAGTTCCATCAACTGACCTACTTGAAGTTACTGGATTTCAAGGCTCTTAATCAAGGATCTTAATTGTATAAGCACCATCTAAAGGATAGATCCATTCCCTGTTAGTTATTTTGATGTAATGTTATATCGATCTACGGATCTAAGTCACAAGCAAGCATAAGGATCCATTACATAAAATACGCATAATGGGGTATTTTTTTCTGTTTATCCTAATTGTCTTAAAGATAATGCCAAACCTTTCCAGGTGATTTCTTGTGTGATTTCTAAAAAAAGATCTCTAGTTTTTAATGTGTATGTACTGTAATGGGGATCTTTGATATGCCTTTAGCTTACAGACTTGTGACTTGTTTCTTGCTCTACATATCCCTGTCTTTTTTTTGCTTTTCCTTTCTTTTTCTGTTGTGAATGGTGTTGGTAATGCATCTTAGATGCATTTGCAGCTTCTCCTACTGAAGAATCAACAACATCTGAAGGGGCAGGAGCAGCAGCAGCCCCTGTAACAACAGCAGCAGCAGCAGCAGCAGCAGCGCTTGATGCATGTGCTGGAACTGGTGGGTCTCATTAGTTTACTTGCGGTTGTCAGTGAACTTGTGTAGGACTTTTTTTAAATGGCAAAGTTCTAAGACTTGTCAACATTTTAATTACTTCTTTTTCAATTAGTAAAAGCTATGTTGTGTTGTGCACTTCCTTAAAACATTTTCTTTAGTCTTTAGATCTAAAGATGCTTCCCTGAACTGTTTTCAGAAGTTCTTACGATGTTGTTTTATCACATAAATTCATAAAACTATTTCACTTCACAGGTTTAAGAATAATATGAAATGTTTTTATATTCAAGACGCTATTATTTCCTGGACTGCTTTTTTCCCCCCAATTTCTCCTCTTTCCTCCCTATACATCAATATCCCCCCCACATCTCTAAAACTCCATTCACTTGTTTCCTGTCATGCATCCTCTTACAGCTAACTGGGAACTTAGTACAGTTTGAATACATACAATTTGGCAAGTGATCCACTAACGCTCTAACTGGTGAAAGCAACTCCTTTCAAATTTGAAGTGCACATTTCTATCAATGAACACAATCTTTGGGCATGCCACCATATTTAGTAAAATGCTAAAAGTATATTAAGTTATGCATGTAGCCCTGAATTTTCGAGCTTCTAGTTTGCATCACTTTGGCATGATGTTGACAAAACAGGAATGGCATAAATGTTCTTTTTTTGGTCATAACAACATAACAACACAACACCATAAATGGTCATTTATGCCATCTCTGCAAGAAGTTCCTTGTTCTCAAGTTTAAGAGAACTGGTATAAATTAAGGCACCTTGCTTTCATCCCCTCTTTCCCACACTACCCATGCCATCCCATGAGTTTTAACAAGACTGCAGATTAGGATTATGAATCTCTCTATATCTAGTTAGGATACCTTGCACAATATAACTACTTGATCTTTTCTGTGAGGTTGCTGAATTATTAGAGATGGAAATGTTCCCAGGTTTTCTTTCTATCATTCAAACTTAAATCTAATTGTAATGACAATTAATTTGATTTAAAAAGACACAAAGTGCTGGAGTAACTCAGTGGGTCAGGTAACATCTCTGAAGAACATAGGTGACATTTTGGGTCGGGACCCTACTTCGGTTAACTTGACTTGATAGTCAATTAAACCTAGACAGTTACCTGGCATTTCCTTATATGTTTATTGAATATATTCAACAAAATTTTTATGGAAGATTTCTAGGCCAGAAAAGAACTTGGTGCTTTCTAACATTTTCAGTTACATTACTCATGTTGCATGAATTAAGAAGTGATATTTTACTTACAGGTCCCAGTGTTGAGTCATTGCTCAGATAAACTTCTCACCATCTTAGGTATTTAAACACCAGAATAGTGATCTGGGGTAGTCTATTATTGGATGCAAAGTTCATTGGCAATTTGCCCAACCAGTTAAAGAAATGTCCTCTGAGATTAACTTACATTTATAAAGCATAGTTTACATTGGCATTGAATTTGCATTTGGTGTTATAGCATAGGAGATTACTGGTGATCTTGAAGCTCTCCATTCTGATTTAGCCATTGTTAGTGAGAACTTGCTGGTGTAAAATCTGGTTCAAAAGAAATTGTTAGCATCAGGTAGCTGAGGTTTCATCAGCTGATTGATCAGCCAGTAATGTTAACATTTGCTGCCATATAAATATTTAAGTAATATTATACAGTGCTGAATATTGGTGTGCATATTTACATTCCCTTTATTTCCATATAATATTTATCAAGGAATTATACTTGAATTTTAACACCAGAAATTACCCGAGTAGTAATTATGTCTTCAACACAAAGTCTTGCAATTTGTGCAACAATTATAAAATTTTCTAGATTTTTGCAGTAATAAAATTGGTGTGAATTTAAAACAATTCATTTCCTTTTACCATTTAAAAAAAAGCTGCAAACAATGGCCTTCTCTATGGAAAAGGAAAATTAATCGCTACTTAATCACTCATAACTTGGAATTTACTTATTGAATTGTGTGTTACAAGTTATGTAAATGTCAAGCAAAGACTTGCAGTTCAGCAACTTTTTACCATGTGTTTTAAATAATGCTTTATTTTGTCATCCAACACTAGAGGGAGTTAATTCATAGGATCACAATTCATACTTGGTAACCAAGATATCACAAGGTTTTGGTTGCTGTAATTTACAGGCTATTTATGACATAATTTCCAATTTTAAATCAATAACTGTACTTACAAATTGGCTGCAAAACACAAATGACATGGTCATGAAAGCAACAAACCGTTTTAATATGCAGGGTTTTAGGAGGTCAACTTTGCAAAGGTTACAGACGGTAAAAAGTCTGACATCAGTGATGACATAGTATTTTTTACAAAGGTAATTTATGTGATATTAAAAAAACATGTAATTCCAAGGTTACCCAAGAAGGGATTAGTTAATGGGATATACAGGGGCTAGGAGTGTGGACAGAAAGTAATTGGAAGGTGTCACATTGAGTCGATTGGAATGCATGTGACAAGCAAGTTCAGGATTAATGCGATCACTTTGACTAAATTTAAGTTTTTGGGAAATGGCAGGGTACTGGGAAACACCTTAAGAATAATCAAGTCTGAAGATGATGGCCTTTTGGATAGCGGAAACTCAGGTGGATGTAAAGAAACTATGTTTAAATTGTTAATGGCCTTTGTGATAAGAAGATACTTGTTCTTCACTGTTGGCAAACTGTTTCCTATTTGAAAAAGATGTAATCAATGAAGGAATATTTGGCAGATACCTTTGTCATGTATCCAGCTTGCTCTTCTTTAGGGCAGGTTTTTCCCCCCTCAGAAATCGTGCCTAAAATGGTTGAATTCAATCTATTTAATTTCCATCCAATGCAAGCAAATGTCCTATGTTCACATTAATATGCAAGTGATTGGAACCTGTGCACTTATAATTTATAATCCTAAAATACTTTTAATGTTTTCATGAACACCCCAGGTGGATTCTCCCCCCCCCCCCCCCATAAAATTCTCTAACCAACTGCTATCATTGTACATTCTAACCCACTTTTTACAGTTTGCTGCTGGCCTCCCCCTTTTTCCCTTTACACTGAAACCTACTCGTACAAAATGCATTATTTCAGCTTAATGGTGTTCAACTTGTCCATCAGCATTTCTGTTATTGTCCCAAATTGAATTGAATTGGCCCATAATTAAATACATTTGATTAGCCAAGTATGTATGCATACAAGGAATTTGCCTTGGTGCTGTGCTCGCTAAGTAACAACACATAGAAACATAGACATAGAAACATAGAAAATAGGTGCAGGAGTAGGCCATTCGGCCCTTCGAGCCTGCACCGCCATTCAATATGATCATGGCTGATCATCCAACTCAGTATCCTGTACCTGCCTTATCTCCATACCCCCTGATCCCTTTAGCCACAAGGGCCACGTCTAACTCCCTCTTAAATATAGCCAATGAATTGGCCTCAACTACCTTCTGTGGCAGAGAATTCCAGAGATTCACCACTCTCTGTGTGAAAAATGTTTTTCTCATCTCGGTCCAAAAAGATTTCCCCCTTATCCTTAAACTGTGACCCCTTGTTCTGGACTTCCCCAACATCGGGAACAATCTTCCTGCATCTAGCCTGTCCAACCCCTTAAGAATTTTGTACGTTTCTATAAGATCCCCCCTCAAACTTCTAAATTCTAGCGAGTACAAGCCGAGCCTATCCCGTCTTTCTTCATATGAAAGTCCTGACATCCCAGGAATCGGTCTGGTGAACCTTCTCTGTACTCCCTCTACGGCAAGAATGTCTTTCCTCAGATTAGGAGACCAAAACTGTACGGAATACTCCAGGTGTGGTCTCACCAAGACCCTGTACAACTGCAGTAAAACCTCCCTGCTCCTATACTCAAATCCTTTTGTTATGAATGCTAACATGCCATTTGCTTTCTTCACTGCCTGCTGCACCTGCATGCCTACTTTCAATGACTGGTGTACCATGACACCCAGGTCTCGTTGCATCTCCCCTTTTCCTAATCGGCCACCATTCAGATAATAGTCTACTTTCCTGTTCTTGCCACTAAAGTGGATAACCTCACATTTACCCACATTATTGTGCATCTGCCATGCATTTGCCCACTCACCCAGCCTATCCAAGTCACCTTGCGGCCTCCTAGCATCCTCCTCACAGCTAACACTGCCCCCCACCTTAGTGTCATCCGCAAACTTGGAGATGTTGCATTCAATTCCCTCGTCCAAATCATTAATATATATTGTAAATAGCTGGGGTCCCAGCACTGAGCCTCGCGGTACCCCACTAGTCACTGCCTGCCATTGTGAAAAGGACCCGTTTACTCCTACTCTTTGCTTCCTGTTTGCCAGCCAGTTCCCTATCCACATCAATACTGAACCCCCAATACCATGTGCTTTAAGTTTGTATACTAATCTCTTATGTGGGACCTTGTCGAAAGCCTTCTGAAAGTCCAGATATAACACATCCATTGGTTCTCCCTTATCCACTCTACTAGTTACATCCTCGAAAAATTCTATGAGATTCGTCAGACATGATTTACCTTTCATAAATCCATGCTGACTTTGTCCAATGATTTCACCACTTTCCAAATGTGCTGCTATCCCATCTTTAATAACTGACTCTAGCAGTTTCCCCACTACCGATGTTAGGGTCTGTAATTCCCCGTTTTCTCTCTCCCTCCCTTTTTAAAAAGTGGGGTTACATTAGCTACCCTCCAATCCTCAGGAACTACTCCAGAATCTAAAGAGTTTTCAAAAATTATCACTAATGCATCCACTATTTCTGGGGCTACTTCCTTAGGTAATCTGGGATAGAGCCTATCTGGCCCTGGGGATTTATCGGCCTTTAATCCATTCAATTTACCTAACACCACTTCACAGCTAACCTGAATTTCACTCAGTTCCTCAATCTCATTTGACCCCTGGTCCCCTGCTATTTCCGGAAGATTATTTATGTCTTCCTTAGTGAAGACAGAACCAAAGTAGTTATTCAATTGGTCTGCCATGTCCTTGTTCCCCATGATCAATTCACCTGTTTCTGACTGCAAGGGACCTACATTTGTTTTAATCAATCTTTTCCTCTTCACATATCTATAAAAACTTTTGCAGTCAGTTTTTATGTTCCCTGCCAGTTTTCTTTCATAATCTATTTTCCCTTTCCTAATTAAGCCCTTTGTCCTCCTCTGCTGGACTCTGAATTTCTCCCAGTCCTCTGGTAGGCTGCTTTTTCTGGCTAATTTGAATGCTTCATCTTTTGTTTTGATACTATCCCTGATTTCCCTTGTTATCCACGGATGCACTACCTTCCCTGATTTATTCCTTTGCCAAACTGGGATGAACAATTGTTGTAGTTCATCCATGCAGTCTTTAAATGCCTACCATTGCATATCCACCGTCAACCCTTTAAGAATCAATTGCCAGTCTATCTTGGCCACTTCACATCTCATACCCTCAAAGTTACCTTTCTTTAAGTTCAGAGCTCTTGTTTCTGGATTAATGATGTCACTCTCCATCCTAATGAAGAACTCAACCATATTATGGTCACTCTTGCCCAAGGGGCCACGCACAACAAGACTGCTAACTAACACTTCCTCATTACTCAATACCCAGTCTAGAATAGCCTGCTCTCTCATTGGTTCTTCTACTTGTTGGTTTAGAAAACTATCCCGCATGCATTCCAAGAAATCCTCTTCCTCAGCACCCCAGCCAATTTGATTCACCCAATCTATATGTAGATTGAAGTCATCCATTAAAACTGTTTTACCTTTGTTGCACGCATTTCTAATTTCCTGTTTGGTGCCATCCCCAACTCCACTACTACTGTTAGGTGGCCTGTACACAACTCCCACGCGTTTTCTGCCCCTTAGTGTTTCGCAGCTCTACCCATATCGATTCCACATCCTCCAAGCTAATGTCCTTCCTTTCTATTGCGTTAATCTCCTCTCTAACCAGCAATGCTACCCCACCTCCTTTTCCATTCTGTCTATCCCTCCTGAATATTGAATATCCCTGGATGTTCAGCTCCCAGCCTTGGTCACCCTGGAGCCATGTCTCCGTGATCCCAACTATATCATAGTCATTAATAGCTATCTGCACGTTCAACTCATCCACCTTATTACGAATGCTCCTTGCATTGAGCCACAAAGCCTTCAGGCTTGTTTTTACACCCTTACCCCTTATACAATTATGTTGAAAAGTGGCCCTTTTTGATTTTTGCCCTGGATTTGTGTGCGTGCCACATTTCACCTTGCTACCTATTGCTTCTACCCTCATTTTACACCCCTCTGTCTCTCCGCTCACACATTTAAGAAACCCTTTCCCTTTAACTCTATCCTCGACTATCCCATTTGACACCCCACCCCCCTTATTCAGTTTAAAACCACCCGTGTAGCAGTGGCAAAAATGCCTGCCAGAATGCTGGTCCCCCACCTATTAAGATGCAATCCGTCCCTTTTGTTCAGTTCCCCCTTACTCCAAAACAGATCCCAGTGATCTAAACATAGAAAATATGTGCAGGAGTAGGCCATTCGGCCCTTCGAGCCTGCACCGCCATTCAATATGATCATGGCTGATCATCCAACTCAGTATCCTGTACCTTCCTTCTCTCCATACCCTCTGATCCCTTTAGCCACAAGAGCCACATCTAACTCCCTCTTAAATATAACCAATGAACTGGCCTCAACTACCTTCTGTGGCAGAGAGTTCCAGAGATTCACCACTCTCTGTGTGAAAAATGTTTTTCTCATCTCGGTCCTAAAGGATTTCCCCTTTATCCTTAAACTGTGACCCCTTGTCCTGGACTTCCCCAACATCGGGAACAATCTTCCTGCATCTAGCCTGTCCAACCCCTTAAGAATTTTGTAAGTTTCTATAAGATCCCCCCTCAATCTTCTAAATTCTAGCGAGTACAAGCCGAGTCTATCCAGTCTTTCTTCATATGAAAGTCCTGACATCCCAGGAATCAGTCTTGTGAACCTTCTCTGTACTCCCTCTATGGCAAGAATGTCTTTCTTCAGATTTGGAGACCAAAACTGTACACAATACTCCAGGTGTGGTCTCACCAATACCCTGTACAACTGCAGTAGAACCTCCCTGCTCCTATACTCAAATCCTTTTGCTATGAATGCTAACATACCATTCGCTTTCTTCACTGCCTGCTGCACCTGCATGCCTACTTTCAATGACTGGTGTACCATGACACCCATGTCTCGTTGCATCTCCCCTTTTCCTAATCGGCTATTAGAATCTAAATCCCTGCCCCGTGCACCAGTTCCTCGGCCACACATTCAGTTCCCGTATCTCCTTGTTCCTGCTCTCGCCAGCACGAGGAACTGGAAGCAAACCGGAGATAACAACCCTGGAGGTCCTGCTTTTCAGCATTTTTCCGAGCTCTCTAAAGTCACGCTGCAGAATATTCATCCCCTTCTTTCTGACATCGTTTGTGCCGACATGCACTACCACTTCCTTCGCCCTTGAGAATTTTCTGATATACAGTAGACAATTAAAAAAATAACATAATGTAAACATGTGAAGAATTAACTGAAATAGCAGAGCAAAAGGAGGCTACAGACTTTTGGCTGTTGAGGACAGCTATTGCTCGTGGAAAATAGCTGTTTTTATGTCTGTGGCGGCTTTGACAGTCCGAGGTCGCCTTCCAGAGGGAAGTGCTTCAAAGAATTGTGACCTGCATGAGAGGGGTCAGAGATGATCTTACCTGCTCGCTTCCTGGCCCTAGCAGTGTACAGTTTGTCGATGGGGGGAAGGTTGTAGCCAACAACCTTCTCTGCTGATCGAACGATGTGCTGCAGCCTTCGGATGTCATGCTTGTTGGCTGAGCCAAACCAGACCATGATGGAGAAGGTGAGGACAGACTCTATGGTGGCAGTATAAAACTGGATCATCATTGCCTGTGGCAGATTGTGTTTTCTAAGCTGCTGCAGGAAGTACATCCTCTGTTGGGCCTTTTTGGCTGTGGAGTCCCTATAGACCTTAAATGGTAGCCTCTCATTTAAGGTCCCTGATGATGGTTCCAAGGAACTTAAATGACTCCGCAGATGTGACAGTGGTGTTGTTGATGGTGAATGGGGGGGGGGGGGGGGGGGGGGGGGGGGGGAGGGGAGCTCTCCTAAAGTCTACAATCAATTCCACTGTTTTAAGAGCATTGAGCTCCAGGTTGTTGCAATGGCACCAGGATGCCAACTGTGTCACTTACTGCTACAACACCTTAAATTTGCATATAAGCCAGCTTCTTTTGTTACATATTTCTGAACTGAAAGAGTACCTATTTGGCACTTGAAATTTGGATGATAGAAATCTGATGAGGCCCATGTGTAAAGGTTTCCATCCATGATGTGCAAACGCCACATTTTAGACTGGTAAACTTTGAGCAGTCAAATTCCTCAGCACTACACTATTACTTCTGCATCCAAGTGAAGTCTAAAGTTTAAATGTTAGTAAACAGGAGACCTACTCTCAATTCATACAATCTTTCCCCGTAACAGTATCTTGCTAAAATTACCTTTCATCTATTACATTGATAAGCTCATAACCGCTGAACCTGTAGCCGTCAATCATCTTTCAGACATTTGCAAATTTATATTTTAAAACTGAAAATGTAATTTCTTTTATAAAATGAGAAATTGCTTTGAACCTTTGTAAATTATAAAAACAATTGTGTTCAAAGCTATTTAATCAGTAGTTTGTTGTGCACTTTTCTAATTTGCAATGGTGGTAGCATTTGTAATGGGATCATCTAGTTGGCTGTTAGGAGAATGTAAACAAATTTTTCTTTCTGTCAACTAACCCTTCCATAAATGCAACTTTTGGAATGATACAAAAGTATGTGACCAGGGTTAATGAAAATGTAAAAAGAAATGGTTTTATGGAGAAATAAGCCAATCTACTGATGTGTAGATGTTAACCCTAGCATCTTGATTGTAAGCCCTAATTTTCCATCCTCTGACCCTCTTTCTTCCCACCTCTGTCCATTTCCAAAGACCCTTTTGCACCATCTGAAGGTAGTGCAGAGGCTGCTGCTGAACTGGACCTTTTTGCTATGAAGCCGTCTGAGGCCAGCGTTCCAACAACTACCCCCACCACTACCAGTGCAACTGCCAGTACAACTACCAGTGCCATTACCAGCACAACTGCTAGTGTGACTACGACTGAGACTGTTACTGTTACTGCGACTGCTACTGTTACTGCGACTGCTACTACTGCTACTACCACAACTACAGATACTCCTGTCACCACCACCACTGCACCTGTCCTTGATATTTTTGGTGGTAACTTTATTCTTTATCTTGGGATTTGTGAACTATGTCTGTGATAATTGAGCTAAATAAATTTTTACATTGAGTAACTAACTTTTTTTTTTAATAGTTTAACTCGCTGTCAGTGGTTAGCTTTAGTAATTGTTTTGTTTGATATTTTTTCAAGAAACAATTTAACTACATCAACTTTACATTGGGGGAGAGGGCATTAATGTATCTTGTCTTTATTCTTAGATTTATTTGATTCTGGTCCTGAACTAAATGCATCCACAACTAAACCAGAAGCAGGTCCTAGTATAGACCTATTTGCATCAGGTACAAAACAGGAGAATATCCATTTCCCACCTGAAATTTCCAAGCTAAAAAAAAAATGATATTTTGTAATCTTTTGGAGCCTATTAAATTTACAAGTTATGTATTTTGGACGAGGGAATAGTTTGTTGTTTAATTGTTTACTTGCTTTCACTTTCCCTTTTTAAAGATGCTTTTTCAACCCCTTCACGTGGGGCTTCCCCTTTGCCAGAAAGTAATCTTACTGCTGATCTGTTATCTGGTGAGTCTTCCTATTCTCTCTAAGCATAAAAATGGCAACTGTGAAAGCTAAATTGGATTGTGACATTTGTATGAACAATGCAGTTCATTTTTAAATCTTGCACGACAGATGGAGTTCTGCCAAGAGATGATAAAATGTTAATTCAATGAACCAGATGGACTATTCAGACTTATTCCAAACAAAGCATAGAAAACCAATATCATTATTACAGGGCAAGTTTAGTAGTAATTTATGATCTAGCCCTGCGGAATTGATATGGTGGTCTGAGAACTGGTGTTTCTGCTTGTGAAGAGATGTTGGACCTCAAAAGATTCTGGCTGTCATGGAGGAAAGTTGTAGCCTTGGACATAAACAAGTCTGGCATGACATCAAGACAGTGGAAATTATGGGCCCAAAATTATCAGTGAAAGGAAATGGGGCAAAGATTAGAGAATTTGTAAGTCTCGTCAACTGGTGGCGTGGCTAAAGAAAGAAAGGCAAAAGTAGAACTTATGGTTCCAGGATCAGAAAGACAAAAACCTATAATGAAGCTCGATCTCCAAGGTTAGTTGCAAGAGTGTAATCGGCCATCATTTGGCACTAATCGTTATTAGGAGGGACAACCACGTCTTGAAATGCAAGTTTCAAGTTGGAAAATGGGTTAGAGAGCTGGATAACTATGTGGGGGCTCAATAAATGGTGGTGTGATCTAGCAGGAATCCCAGTGCATCTGAATGAAATGGTGGGCGTTAAATATGAAAAGGGGGTAAGGACATGGCGGGCCATGGTGATGCTTTTAACCAATGAGGATCAAGAATTCACAGGCTACATTTAACTGGATTTTGTGTAGTTTAGGACATTGAGGTTGAATTGAGGGTAGCATAGGAGAGGGAAGCCTTAATGGAATATACTGGAATTAACAATCCTATTGATAACATGATAAATGAGTGTTGCAGCAACAGCTATCAAGGATAGCTTTGGCCAATATCATGAAGGTAGTGCCAGAAGGTTTTGAAGATTGCCAGGAAGATGCATGGATATGTGTGCAGTGGTAGTTTGGTAAAAAAAATGTGAATAATCTGGTTCATTTTCAGTGGCAGGCAGAGCATTGGAATTGGTAGTTGAGGGCAGAGTTTGTGAGCAGCCAAAATGGAAATGGCAGGGAAACACAAGGTGAAATGGGTCAAGGTGATAGCTGGGCTTTCAAGAACTTGAAAGTAGTGAATAGAACTAGGAAAATAAGTGGCTGGCCACCTGGGAGTGCAATTGGGAAAACACTATTAAACCCCCTGCCATTCTATTCCCTTTCTATTCTATCTAATGCTTTCAGATCCTTCACATCTCTTTGGTATTTTCACTTGAGCTTCCACATCTATGCATGTGTTTACTTTGACTATTACAAACTATCATCTTTAACAAAATTTGGGTAGCAGCTGTACTTAGAAAATGTGATTGAAAAATTGGATGTAGTGGGTCTATATTGGACCAGTTACATTTGGATAAATTTGAAAAATAAATATTTCTCTATCTTTATCATGCCACATAATTTTCAAGCTGTTTCTTTTATTGCCCATTAAATGCTGTAATGGGATCTTTAATTATAATGGTCTAGATATTTCCTTTCCAATTAACTGGGGCCCTGGTTGGGCATTCTGCCCTGACTGCTGTGGGTACTCATGAAATTGAACATGTTTTTTGCATCAGACTGCCTTCCATTTCCCACCTCGGCCATTTTTTAAAAATATCTTTAAAAGTGGCAACCTTATGCTGCTGCTTTCCATTTTGGCTTAAAGTTGAAATGCACAAAATTTATCATATACTCAGATGTTAAATCTTTTTGAGCAGTTTCCAATCTTTTGATTTCATTTTAACTTCCATACTTATAATTAATTTTATTACAACATTTTAGAATATCTCTGTACAATAAACTTCAGATTTACATTTAAGTGGAGAATCTAAAATGGAGATTAAAAGGCCATCTTTAAACTTATTCATATTCTTAACTATTCTGTTTTATAAAAAGTCTTAAATTTTAAAAGCTAAAGGAATGATGCAATATTCAAGCATTGCACTGGTTGAAAATCATAAACCCTGCATAGATATATTAATGGGAAGAGTAAATCAAGATGCAGAAACTAACAGAGCTTGATATTCTGATATTGGGATTTCTCTACAAATCGGCCAATAACAAGAAATATCTTTCTTTTAAACTTCGAGGCATGCAATTTAAGCAGTGTACCAGCCAATCAGTGAAACAAGTGGAGACTATGTTGCAGGTACAGGCAGCTCGGATCAAGTGTATCCCTGGATAACTATGGGGATTGAGGAGCATTCTGAAGGAATTCCGAAGGACAAAAAAAGGGGCATGAGAGCTTTGAATGGAATGGAATACTTTATTGTCACATGTGACTAGGCACAGTGAAATTCTTTGCTTGCATACTCAATGTATACAAATAGCAGCCACCTACGGCACTGACAAAGTTCCACAGCCCGCCGGCTCCTCCTTTTGTTGTCCCCCCTCCCACAGTGGCAGAAAAGATTAAAGAGAATCCAGAGATTTATGGAAAAAAGATAACTAAAAAGAGAATAAGGACCCTCAGAAACCAAAGTGGTCATCTATGTGTGGAGTCGCAGGAGATGGTGAGGTCCTTAATAAATATTTCTCCTCTGTTTTTACTGTGGAGAAAAGCTTCAAGACCTGAGAACTTGGGAAAGTTAATGGACTGTATGTATTAAAGCAGAGGAGGTACTGGATGTTATAAAATGAATGAAGATAGAGAAATCTCTGGGTCCTGATCAGATGTATCCAAAGGCACTGGGAAGCTGAAAAAGAAATTGCAGAAGCCCTGGCTGAGATACGAAACATCATTAAACACGTGAGGTGCCAGAAGACTGGATGGTGGCTAATGTTGTGCCCCTATTTAAGAAGGGCTGAAAAAACATGGATACTATAATTCACTGTCTAACATCGATGTAGGCAAGTTACCTGAGAGGACATTTAGAGATAAGATGTACATAAAGTGCATTCAGAAAGTATTCAGACCCCTTCACTTTTTCTACATTTTGTTACGTTACAGCCTTATTTTAAAATGGATAAAATTATTTTTTGTATCATCAATCTACACACAATACACCAGAATGAAGAAGTGAAAACAGGTGTTTACAAATGTTTGCAAAGTAATTAAAAAGAAATAACAGAAATATCACATTTACATAAGTATTCAGACCCATTGCTATGACATTCAAAATTGACCTTGGGTTCATCCTGTTTCCATTGATTATCCTTGAGATGTTTCTACAACTTGATTGGAGTCCACCAGTGGTAAATTAAATTGATTGGACATGATTTGGAAAGGCACACATCTGTCTATATAAGGTCCCACAGTTGACAGTGCATATCAGAGCAAAAACCAAGCCATGAAGACAAAGAAATTGTCAGTAGACCTCCGATACAGGATTGTGTCGAGACACAGATTTGGGGAAGGGTATAAAACAATTTCTGCAGCATTGCAGGTCCCGAAGAGCACAGTGGCCTCCGTCGTTCTTAAATGGAAGAACTTTGAAACCACCAGGACTCTTCATAGAACAGGCCGCCCGGCCAAACTAAGCAATTGGGGGAAAAGGGCCTTGGTCAGGGAGGTGACCAAGAACCCGATGGTCACTCTGACAGAGCTCCAGAGTTCCTCTGTGGAGATGGGAGAACCTTCCAGAAGGACAACTATATCTGCAGCACTCCACCAATCAGGCCTTAATGGTAGAGTGACCATAATGGTGGTCCATAGTGAATGGTAGAGGAAGCCACTCCTCAGTAAAAGGCACATGACAGCCCGCTTGGAGTTTGCCAAAAGGCACCTAAACAAAATTCTCTGGTCTGATGAAACCAAGATTGAACTCTTTGGCCTGAATGGCAAGTGTCACTTCTGGAGGAAACCAGGAACGGCTCATCAACTGGCCAATACCATACCTACGGTGAAGCATGGTGGTGGCAGCATCATGCTGTGGGGATGTTTTTCAGCGGCAGGAATTGGGAGACTAGTCAGGATCGAGAGAAAGATGAATGGAGCAAAGTACAGAGAGATCCTTGATGAAAACCTACTACAGAGCGTTCAGGACCTCAGACTGGGGCAGAGGTTCACCTTCCAACAGGACAATGACCCTAAGCACACAGCCAAGACAACGCAGGAGTGGCTTTGTGACAAGTCTGTTAATGTCCTTGAGTGGCCCAGCCAGAGCCCGGACTTGAAGCCGATCGAACTTCTCTGGAGGGACCTGAAAATAGCTGTGCATCGACGCTCCCCACCCAACCTGACGGAGCTTGAGAGGATCTGCAGAGAAGAATGGGAGAAATTATCCAAATACAGGTGAGCCAAGCTTGTAGCATCATACCCAAGAAGACTTGAGGCTGTAATCGCTGCCAAAGGTGCCTCAACAAAGTACTGAGTGAATACTTATGTAAATGTGATATTTCAGTTATTTCTTTTCAATTACTTTGCAAACATTTCTAAACACCTATTTTCACTTTTTTATTATGGGGTATTGTGTGTAGATTGATCATTTAAAAACTGAATTTAATCTATTTTAGATTAAGGCTGTAACGTAACAAAATGTGAAAAAAGTGAAGGGGTCTGAACACTTTCTGAATGCACTGTATATTTGGAAAGACAGGGTTAATTAGAACTAGTGAATATTGTTTTGTATATGAAAATCCTGTCTCTCAAATTAAACGGAGTTTTTTTCAGAAGTAACCAAGAAGGTTGACAAGGTCAGGGTCTATATTGACTTTAGCAAGGCCTTTTGTGCAGGTGACACTAAAATAGGTGGCATAGTTGACTGAAGATGGTTATCAAGAATTACAGTGGGTTCTTTATCAGCTGGGCAAGTGGACCAAGAATTGGCAGATGGAGTTTCATTCAGATAAGTACGAGGTGTTGCATTTTGGGAAGTCAAACCTAAGCAGGACTCTCACAGTGATCAGTCGGGTGCTGGGGAGTTCTGCAGAGCAGTGGAATCTAGGAATAAAGTTGTAGTTCTTTAAAAGTAGTGTCACAGGTAGATAAGGTAGTGAAGGTGGCTTTTGGCACACTGGCCTTTATCAGTCAGAGAAGTAGATATTGAAGTTAGGATATAATATTGCAGTTGCATAAAGTCTCATTTGTAGTATTACGTTCAGTTTTGGTTAGCCTGCCACATAAAAGATCCCATTAAGCTTAAAAGCGTGCAGAGAAGATTTACGAAGATGATATAAGATTTGAGGGCCTGAGCTGAACGAGAGGTTGGGCAAGCTAGGACCTTATTCCTGGGAGCACTGGAAACTGAGGGTTGATCTGTTAGTGTATAAAATCATGAGAGGGATAAGGTGATGCATAGTCTTTTTCCCAGGGCCTGGGAATCAGCAATTGGAGGGCATGGATTTAAGGTGAGATGGGAAAGATTGGAATTTGGGGGGAAATTTTTCACACAGAGGGTGGTGGTATATGGAATGAGCTGTTGGAGGAAATAGTTAAGGAAGGTACAATAACATTTAAACGATATTTGTAAAGATACATGGATAAGTAATGTTTAGAGGGCGATGGGTCAAACGCAGACAAATGGTACTAGCTGACATGGGGCGTCTTGGTTGGCATGAACGTGGGGCTTGTTTCTGTGCTCTGACACTAAATTGTACAGACTAGTTGGTGCTGTTATTCCTCTGGAATTACCAGAAAGTTGAGACTGAGAATTTGTATTGAAAATTGCTCTTGTTGTTGCAATTATTTTGAAATGATCTGACATCTTTTGAGTTATGGTGTGGGAACAACTATAGATTTTTTAAGAAATGTATCATTCTTCTATTGTTAATTATATTATTTTCCTTTATTTACTGCAACAGTTGATGCATTTGTAGCACCACCACCCACAATCAGTGCCTCTCCTGCTAAATCTGAGCCTTCAGCAGTACTTGATCTGTTTGGTGGTGGGTATACTTTTCAGATTTCTTCCCTTGTTGAGGAATTGTTAAGTGTTCTCCTTCGCACTGATGTTTAAAAACTGAAGTGACAGCATTATGAAGAAATGTGAAGTGTAGCAGTATTGCTTAGAATACTCATTAAACAGAACAAAATCTTCCTACATTTTTGCAAATAGTACAGCATTTTAACTGAAATGTTATTCAACACCAATATTTTAACCTGTAACTTTACATACATCTAATTTATCTGGTGTCAAGGAAGCATGAGAGATAGGAAAGTTTGTCATGATTCTAAGCATGTTACATTCATTGCAAAACTGTTAGAAATTTGAACTCTATTCCCTTGTACTTAAGTGGGTAAATGTTTCTGATGGTTGCAGAAATCAGTTAAACTAAGTTTGGTGCTTTTGTTTCCATTTTTTTTTGTGCTGCACTTCTGGATTACAATATCAGATGCCTTTGTCAGTAGTGCTCCTGAGTCTCATCCTGCCACTCAGGCTCTTTCCAGTTCATCTGCATCATCGGACTTGCTAGCTGGTAACTGATTTTAATTGTGGTGGGGAGGGCAGAGGAGGTGCTCGTACAAAGTAATAACGTTTGACAAATTTGTATTCATTATTCTTCAAAAGATTATTTTGTAATCTGTTTTGTACCTCAAACATGCTGTTGTTAAACTAAACTGTTAAAATGTATTGATTCTGTGCAGTTGAGAAATGAGTGCAATGTGCAATTGTTTCGATATAATATGATTCCATATCCACGCCACTGCTTTTAATATTACCTGGAATTGCAATCTACTTAACCATTTTCAAGAGTTTTCCAAGAAGAGGCAAGGTCCCCTTGACTTTATCCATGGTCCAAAGAAAAACGTGACCATTGTGGCATTGTTTTTTAAAATATACTTTTTGTTTTTCCAAGGATTTGGAAATGCATTTATGACTACAACAGCTGCGACAGTACCTCCGGTTTCGAATAATATTTTACAACCTGACTTTGAAGCAGCTTTTGGTATGACAACTACAAGTAATGCACTTGATTCTTCAGGTAAAAATAGTAAAATATATTGTGTTCAAAATATTGGAAAAAAAATTGCTTGAGCTTTCACCACTGGAATAAATCTGTTGCCTTCTTTCAGAATTTGAATGGTAATTAAATATGTCCGGGTGCACTCAGCACCTTCAATAATCATTTCTTGTGCTTTCTAGTGAAGACTTTGTTGGCTGTGAATGAATTTTTTAAAAATAAATTGCAAATGCTGGCTATCCAACAAGAAGGTCTGTAGAAGGGTCTCAACCCGAAATGTCACCCATTCCTTCTCTCCAGAGATGCTGCCTCACCCGCTGAGTTACTCCAGCATTTTGTGTCTACCTTCGATTTAAACCAGCATCTGCAGTTCATTCTTACAAAGTAGCCAACACTCACTGGGAGGATCTTTAGAAAACAACTGATAACATTTGAGACCAAAAATCCTTTGTCAAAACTGAGAAGGAAAACAAATTAGTTTCAACGCAGTCCAGACCATCACACAAACCAACCTTCCTTCTATTAACTCTATTAACACCACGCACTGCCTGGGCAAGGCCACCAGCATAATAAGGTTGAGTTGCACCCTGACCATTCCTCCTTCTCCCTCTCCCATCGGGAAAAAGGTACAAAAGTGTGATAACATACACGTCCAGATTCAGGGACAGTTTATTCCCAGCTGTTATCAGGCAACTGAACCATTCTACCAGCAACTAGAGAGCAGTCCTGAGCTACTATCTACCTCATTGGCGACCCTCAGACTATCTTTGATTGGAATTTATTGGACCTTATTTTGCACTAAACATTATTCACGTTATTCCCTTTATCACAAATTTATGCACTGTAGATGGCTCAATTGTAATCACGAATCGTCTTTCCGCTGACTGGTTAGCACACAACAAAAGCTTTTCCCTGTATCTCGGTACACGTGACAATAAACAACTAAAGTTGCAGAGAGATGAAGAATGAATAAGTCTAAAGTATTTCTCTGATGCCTTAAAATTGGTGGAGCTGTAGATGAAATACTCTTATTGATAAATTAATCAGGGAGGTTAGAGAGAATACAAAGAAATATATAATAATGTGTTTTATTTGTAAATTCCCTCATTCATAGCTTTTATATTATTTGCTTTGGTTCTGTCTCCATCTTGCCTTTTATCTGTCTCCATCGAGCCTTTTATAAAATGATGAGAGGGATAGACAGAGTTGACGTGGATAAGCTTTTCCCACTGAGAGTAGGGAAGATTCAAACAAGAGGACATGACTTGAGAATTAAGGGACAGAAGTTTAAGGGTAACATGAGGGGTAACTTCTTTACTCAGAGAGTGGTAGCTGTGTGGAGTGAGCTTCCAGTGAAGGTGGTGGAGGCAGGTTCGATTTTATCATTTAAAAATAAATTGGATAGTTATATGGACGGGAAAGGAATGGAGAGTTATGGTCTGAGTGCAGGTAGATGGGACTAGAGGAGAATACGTGTTCGGCACGGACTAGAAGGGCCTAGATGGCCTGTTTCCGTGCTGTAATTGTTATATGGTTAAGTGGATAACTCTCTGCAGCTTATCCCCATAACAACCTTGGCCTCACCGTATCAGCAATAAAACAGTTGTCACATGCATCCTTCCCCCACATTATTTACAACTTCAAACTAAGCGGTTTCCAATCTTTGTAGGAAGGGACTGCAGATGCTGGTTTTCACCGAAGATAGATACAAAGTGCTGGAGTAACCCAATGGGACAGACAGCATCTCTGGATAGATAGAAAGAATGGGTGACGTTTCGGGTCGAGACCCTTCTTCAGATTGAGCGTCAAGAGAGGGAGTTACAGAGATAAGGAAGTGAAAGTGATCAAAAGATATGCAGATCCAGGAAAATGTAGAATAAACCATTGTTAGCTAGGAGAGAGTGACAACAAAGCAAACAGATACAATGTGATCAGAGGGACAGTCAGACTGGTCAGAGAACTGGGAAGGGGAGGGATGGAGAGAAAAGGAAAGCAAGAGTTACTTGACCTCTAACTTCAAATAACCCTTGCTTTCCCACTCTCTCCATCCCTCCCCCTTCCCAGTTCTCCGACCTGTCTGACTGTCCCACTGCAGACATTATATCTCTGTCTGCTTTGTTGTCACATTCCTCTAACTAACAGTGGTCAACATTTTCCTCGATCTGGATCTCTTTTGATCTCTTACACTTCCTTATCTCTAACTCCCTCTCCCCTGACGCGTCTGTAGAATGGTCTCGAACAGACACTTCGCCCATTCTTTCTATCCAGAGATGCTGCCTGTCCTGCTGAGTTACTCCAGCATTTTGTCTGTTTCCATTCTTTTGCAGTTCTGGCAGTCTTCAATCTAGAATGTCAACAGTTTATTTTGCCATAGACACTGGCTGAGTGTTTACTAGATTTCTGTTTCAACTTTAGTTGGCAGTGGGTAAACTCAAATGCACAAGGGAGTGTTTTACACCACAGTGCAGAATTTCAGCATTAGTTCAAAATGATTGCAATTACTGTACATGTAATATTAAGGTCAGAAAAAAAATAGATCTGGTGAAACTAGCCATTATTGCATTGTATCTAATCTTTTCATCACTATCATTTTTAAATCAACCTTTTTAAAGCCATGACAATTTAAAAGATAACGACGACTTTGGATCCTTGCAATTAATATAATTTAATGTTTAATAAGTAATAATTGTCTCGTGAAATCGTGTCTTTGAATGCAAAGCTCTGAATGTTTGGGTAGCCTCTTGCAGATCCTATACTGGCATTAGTTACATATTGAAAGCTTTTTTTATTATGCAGTATTTGTTAGGCACCACTGTTGTATAACTAGCATTAAATTCTGCATGGCTAGCTTCTGCTGTGAATAAATGGAAATGCTCCTACTGCTGTTGAATATTGTGCCAAGGCTTTCAGTTCTTAACTATGTTATCATATTTTATTTATCTTTCATTTCATGCCATCAATGTTGGATCCTTGTTTGATGCAATTTCATTATTGGTGAGTTTCAGCCTTAATTGCGACTTGGCTTCAGTTGTACAATTATATATGCTTGTTGCTGTGTGCATATCTTTTCTAATTGACTGACAAATAAGAAATGCTATTCTTGAGATGTTTTTTAAATTAAATTACATTAACCCCAGACTACATTATTGCACTATTATCAAATGGCACTAAAGGTTTTTTTCCAGTTCTAATTAGTCATCATAATTTGTCTTTCAATGGAGATGCTTTGATTGATGTGTTTGTGTTTTGTGTTTAGATGTAGTCTTGTGTTTAGATGTAGTATGCAATGAAAACATATTTCAGAGTCTAATTTTTAACAAATCTAAGATGAGATTAGATTGCATGTTTTTATGGATAAAGGGTGAGGCAAGAGAGCAAATATTTTTATGTGTTGGGGGCTGCAATTACCATTCCTGTTTTTAATCATTTTCATTTTGTCAGTTTTTGATGGACCAGGTGATCTTCTAATGCCGACAGTGGCATCACAAAATCAAGCAACACTTGCAGGAATGCCAACAACAAGTGGAACGCAGCAGCCGACAAAAGGCTTGGGGAGTGACCTCGATTCTTCCCTTGCAAATCTTGTAGGAAGTACGTTTAGCAATTTTTTAAATAAGTGATTGCAAAATTGTTAGAGCTTTTGTTTTGGATCATTTCTAAAATAAGAAACATTAATCTATATACTTTTAAAACTCTGTGTGGGTGTGTGTGTGTCATGTTGCCTTTGAAACGTATCTCCTCGAAAACCAGACGCCAAAACGGGGAAGTTTTTACACATTTCAGTAGAGATTTTCTTTGTGATTTTAGAAATCCACTCTTCTGTACATTTGGTACATAATTTTCTGGACTTTTTATTAAAATTGTTGACCAATCTGACCTTTTTTTTTAAATCTGACCGCTGCCCAGCAGCTGACAATACAATAACAGTGAAATTTTTACCTACTGGTAGAAATTTTCTTATGATTTAAAAAATCCAATCCTCTATACATTTGGTCCATTATTTGCCGAGATATTTGCTAAAAATGATCATCAAACTGACATTTTTTTTAAAATATAAAGACTGCCCAGCTGCTGACCTCACAATGCCTTTCCTCGTGCCCCCCCCCCAACCGCTCTGAATTAATGCAGCTGCTGTCAACACACATGCGCAGTTTTCCACGAGGTACGTTAGCCCCCCCCCCCCCCCCCCCCCCCGTACTTCAAAAGCCGCAGAAAGATCGAGAAAGTTCTGCAGAACAAAGATTCTATAGCTCAGCTCCGCTATAAGATCTTTGTTCTGCAGATCTCGAGCTCAGAGGCGCCTCACGCGCTGAAGCTTCTCCAAGCTGCCCGTGCAGCTCGTGAAGCCCCAACCCTCCCCCGCCCGCCCGCTCATTCCAGCTGTGGGTTTCCAGAGAGTCAGAGGCCGGTTCCGTCTCTCTCCGCATTTCACAGTCCACTCACTCGCCCGGCTCTCCTACCAGCCCCCCCCCCCCCCATCCTCTTCTCACCTTCTTCCCTCTCCTCCCTCCCTCTCTCGCCTCTCCTCCCCCTTCCCCCTCCCCTAAACCCCCTTCCCCCCACCCCTCCACACCCTCCCCTACCCCCTTCCCTCCATCCCTCCCCTACCTCTTCCCTCCCCCCCCCACCTCTCCCCCTCCCTTCCCCCTCTCAGCACCCCCTCTCTCCTCCCCTCTCTCTCCTCCTCCCTCGCCCACCCTCCCTCTCCTCTTCCCCTCCACCCCCTCTCCCTCTGTCTCTTGCCCTCCTGTCTCTGCCTCTTTCTCCATCTCTCCCCATTCCCTCTCTGCCCTCACTCTCTACCCCCCTCCTCCCCCCCCCCCCCCTCTCTTGACGTGCCTGCGAGCTGGGGCTATGCGTCAGTGGATAGGGCGGTTATGCGGTAAAAGGAGCAAATTAATAATATTAATATAATATCAAGGGGGGTAGTTAGTGTGTGGAGGTGGTTAGTGTGTGTGACTACCCCCTCCTCCCCCCCCCCCCCCCCCCCCCCCCCCCCCCCCCCGCGCAAACACGCGTTGGGGGAACAGACCCAACGGGTCTGCACTTGGTCTCGTAATATCTCAAATTGTACAAAGTTGCATGATTTTGTCTACAGCCAACTGTAACTTTACTACCAGTGGTATCAAAATTTCAAGAAACTGGATATGGTTGAGCTCTTCCATATGGCTAAATGTTTTACAAATATTCATTACACTGCTTTTGGTTGACTACAAGCAGCCAAGATGAGATCTGACAGAAAATCAACGATAGAAAATGCAAAAATTGATTTACCAGACGTTATCCAATTGAATGTAAGTTTATTAAGTGGAGTATGAAAAAACTCTGGCTAGATTGTTAGGTAGAACAGTGAAACAGTGACAGATGAGTTAGAATTGAGTTTTCAAAACTCGATCAGACAAATGTGACAAAGTGCCATTTAATTTTGGCTATATTGGAACTCTTATAATTGGGATAAAGGTGATAACAGGGATAGTAAATCTAACAGGATGAAAAGCAGAGACTAGGCAAGCACTTACCTCTGACTGGGAAGAAATAAAATAGCACCTCCCAGATGTCAGTGCAGGTACCACATTTTGTTTGAATTATATTGATGGCCTGATCTTGGATATAGAAGGCTTACTTTGTATAAGACACAAAAAGAAAATATGTTAATAAGATGGATAGCAGCAGACCATTTGAAATAGACGAGGATAAATGGAGAAAGCACTTGAAAAATTACGTGTGTTTAATTATTTTTTACCACTGACAAATTAGCACTAACAATGTACGATCGGAAAACACTGTTAAAACTAAACTTTAGAATAACCCAAAGCCTTTTAGACACGTTACTCACCGATCCAGCGTGGCCGTCAGAGATCACAAGAGCTCTGGCAAGAACAATGGGAGCGCGGCTCTGGGAAAAAGTCGGAGAAAACATTGAGGTAATCGAGGGGGATTCGGAATAGGCTGAGAGCCCAAGCCTTCCGTCCACCTCTGCCCAGCATTCTTCTGGCTAATGTCCAGTCACTGGAGAACAAGTTGGATGACCTCAGGGCGAGGATCAGATTCCAACAGGACATAAGAGACTGCAACATCTTCTGTCTGACCAAGACATGGCTGACCCCACTGGTGCCAGATCAAGTAATCTGCCCAACCGAGTCCTTCACTATTTTCCGTGCGGACAGAACGGAAGAATCCGGGAAATCAAAGGGTGGTGGAGTTTGCTTCTTGACCAACAATAACTGGTGCAACCCTAAGAATATTAAGACGCTTTCTCATTCCTGCTCGCCGGACCTGGAGCATCTGAATATCTCATGCCGACCATTCTACCTTCCTCGGGAGTTCAGTTCAGTGATCATCACAGCCGTCTACTTACCACCGCATGCGGACACTGACGTGGCACTATTGGCCCTACATGATGTGTTATGTCGACACCAAAACAAGAACCCTGGTGCGGCTATGGTGGGGGCTGGTGATTTTAATAAGGCAAATCTCAAAAAGGTCATGCCTAATTTCTGCCAACATATCACGTGTGTCACCATGGGGGAAAGAACTTTGTACCACTGCTACACGCCGTTCAGGAAAGGCTACAAGACCGCTTCTCTCCCTCCTTTTGGAAAATCTGACCACAATGCCATTTTCCTGCTGCCAGAGTATAAACAACGGGTAGTACGGGAAGCGGCAGTGACGAGGGACTAAAGCAGTGGTCTGACCATTCAGAGGCATTCAGAGAAGATGCACTGAGTGATGTCGACTGGAATATGTACCAAGCAAGTTCCAGAGACGTCAGTAAGTTCGCGGAAGCAGTCACGGACTTCATTGCAACAATAGCCGATAACATCGTCCCCACGGTAAGGGTTAGCATCTTTCCTAATCAAAAACCCAGGGTGGACAGGTCCATTCGCGTTGCCTTGAATGCTCGCACCGCTGCTTACAACTCCGGCCTGGCATCTGGCAATATGGACGACTACAAGGCAGAGTCCTACAGACTGCGAAGGGAGGTGAAGGACGCAAAAATGAGGTACAGGGACAGGATGGAGCCACAGATGGAGCAGCGGGACACCAGACGCCTTTGGCAGGGACTACAGACTATAACTAACTACCAGAGCAGCCCTCCCTCAACCGGGAGTGCCGCCACCTCCCTAGCTGATGACCTGAACTCTTTTTACACACGATTCAAGACTGGCAATATCACCCCTAGCTCGCCGGTTAACAACAACACCGTCAGCGCGCTGGCTAGCGAGGACCACCGCTGGGGATGTGCACACATTCTCCGTGTCCGAGCATGACATGAGGAGGGCTCTGATGCGTGTGAACATGAGGAAAGCTGTAGGCCCAGATGGTATATCTGGGCGAGTACTAAAGTCTTGTGCTACTCGGCTTGCTCCAGTGCTCACCACAATATTCAACCTCTCCCTCGCCAAGTCCGTGGTCTCTGCCTGCTTCAAAAGATCCACCATTGTAGCACTGCTAAAGTATGCCTCTCCAGCTTGCTTGAATGACTACCAACCAGTGGCCCTCACCTTGGTAGACATGAAATGCTTCAGGAGGCTAGTCAAGAACCAGATCTGCGCCTTCCTCCCTCGCACCATGGACCCGTACAGAATGCCATACATAAATGATTTGTTTATGTTAGCACTAATGAATACTAAGATAAAAAGGTCACAGAGCAAATTGATAACCTTGTAGAATTTTCGAGAGATACAGAATGTAAGCAGGCTCTAGCTTATTTTTTATTAGGCCCCTTTTTAGAAAGTATCTTGGTTCCTAGGCTTAAAAGTAGAACACAAAACCAATAGTGTTTTGCTCAATCTTGTACAAATCATCTGAGAAATTCTGAGCTAGAATATTTTGTCCAGTTGGACAAAAATACCCTAACTTTTGGAAGGACCATTCAGAAACCTGATAAGAAGGGAAGAAGCTGCACCTGAGTTTGGTGGAGCTTGCTTTCAAGCTTCTGTACCTTCTGCCGGACAGAATCGGGGAGAAGAAGGAATGACTTGCATCTCGGAGGATCTGTCCTGGTCCCTCAACACCTCCAAGCTGATCAAAAAGGCGCAGCAGCGCCTTTACTTCCTGAGGAGGCTCAAGAAAGCTCACCTGTCCCCCCAGATCCTGACCAACTTTTACCGCTGTACCATCGAAAGCATCCTGACCACCTGCTTCACGGTATGGTACAGCAGTTGCACCGTAGCGGACAGGAAGGCACTACAACGGGTGGTGAAAACCGCTCAGTACATCATCGGTGCCCTGCTCCCTGCCATGGATGCCCTCCACCGAAAACGGTGTCTGAGACGGACCGGGAAGATCATCAAAGACCCCTCCCACCTCAACCATGGACTGTTTGCCCTCCTCCCATCAGGGAGGCGGTACAGGAGCCTCAGGTCTCGTACTAGTAGGATGAGGAACAGCTTCTACAACAACACTATCACATTGCTGAACTCGGAGTCCCGCCGATAGATTTCTCCAGTCTCTCCGTCCACATTGTTTGCTTATTCTGTATTTTTATTTCTATATTGCACTATTACTACGGACTGACGCTAAACTGCATTTCGTTGTACCCATACTTGTATTTGTGCAATGACATTAAAGTTGAATTGAATTGAATTGACTGGGGTGGGACAAGTCTTTGATTATGTTGGCTGCTTTTCTGAGGCAGTGTGAAGTGTAGATGGAGTTAATGATATGAAGTCTGGTCTGTGTCATGGATTGCGTTACGTCTACAACTCTCTGCAATATCTATGATACATCTGTAGAAGTTTGTAGGAGTCATTGGAAACATACTGAATTTCTTCAGTTTCCTCTGCAAGTAAAGGTATTGGTGTGCCGGCTTTCTCATCAATATGTTTGGTCCATGACAGATCGTTAGTGATATTTACGCCAAGGAACTTGAAGCGCTCACCCATTTTCACTTTGGCACTTTTGTTGCTGATTGGAGCATATACTCCATCATGCCTCCTAAGGACATCAAGACCTTGGAGACGAATGCCTAGGATCAAGACCTTGGGTTCCATGAAGAAAAGTGAAACTCTTTTCCGGATTGAATAAAGGGAGGATTTGATAATGTTATTGAATGGTTTAAATTGTCTATTTAGAAAGTAAATTTCCTCGAGCAAGATAATTGATTTCCAGTGGAAATGGCAGGAAAGGCAGGAAAATGGAAAGGGAAAGATAGATCAGCCATGATTGAATGGCAGAGTAGACTTGATGGGCCGAATGGACTAATTCTTTACCTTGAACATTATGTTTTTGAATTGGGGAAAATTTTGCAGTTATAATGATCTAAATGTTTTAAAAATTAAAAATCAGTCAAACCATCCAATTGGAGAGAAGTCTCATTAATTAACAATTTCAAAGACTCAATACAAGCATGATCCATGCCTGTATGCTGTAGAATTGCATGTTTTTAATAAAAATAAATTTAATTGAGTATTTATTTAATTAAATCTATCGAGGAGACTTTTGTTCAAGGACAAATGATGTAGAGGGATTTGGCATCAGATCAGTTACTCCAGTGCATTAGCTGAGTAGTGATCAAATGTCAAGTCTGAAGTTACCATATAATGACAACCACCTTACAGACAGAAGTTTGACTTAAAACAATACAATGTAACATCATTGTGGCTAATTAGCTCAATGCAAAACCTTTTGTAAGACGTACTTAAGCACATTGGTTAAAAGACCAGGACTCGCTTATTTCCAATTGGTGTAGATAAGCATACCAAAGCAGGCGCGTTGCGGTCGTACGCAGCATCTTGACGTTGTACGCAGCGTCTTGATGGCGTACACCTAGCGCGTTGGGTTGCGTGATGACGTCACCACCCGGCGTGGTGTTGCGTGATGACATCACCGCCCGACGCCATGCGAAGCCCAAATTCTGTCGGCCCGCCTCCTGCCCAGCTGATTGGTAAGCATGAAGTCATGCACGAACTTAGCGTGAACTCCACTTCCGGTTGGTCACGCCAAACGCACGCAATCGCATGCAAGAAGGAGCTGTACCGCAGGAAATGAGAGATGCCACGATCATGCCGACGACGCTGCAGTTGTGTCCTACACCCAGCAGGAACTACAGTCACTGATGGACCCCTTTTATCGGGTATGCAAGGACTTCGGGCTGACCATCAGCCTGAAGAAGACGAACATCTTGGGGCACGATACAGAGGCGCGGCCTGTCATCACCATCGACGACTACGAACTTGATGTCATCCATCAGTTCATGTACCTCGGCTCCACCATCACCGACAACCTCTCCTTGGACACAGAGATTGATATGAGGATCGGGAAGGCATCTACAACTCTCGCTCGCCTCCCAACTCGAGTGTGGACCAACCCAAAGCTGACAGTGAAGACAAAGATAGCAGTCTACAATGCCTGTGTCAACAGCACGCTGCTGTACGACAGTGAGACATGGACTACATATGCCAGGCAGGAGAGAAGACTCAACACCTTCCACCTGAGAAGCATCCGAGATCCTGTCTCGCGCTGGCCTTCCCAGTATGTACACTCTACTCGGGCAGCGCAGACTGCGGTGGCTGGGCCATGTCCACCGCATGGAGGATGGCAGTATTCCAAAAGACATCCTCTATGGGGAGCTGACATCTGGGAGGAGAACCATCGGCCGCCCCCTGCTACGTTATAAGGATGTCTGCATGAGGGATATGAAGGCGTGGAGTCCTGGGAGAGCCTTGCTGCTAACCACACGAGGTGGAAAGGTACCCTGAACCAACATCTCAAAACGAGGGAAGAGAAGCTGTTGAACGCAGCGGCAGACAAGCGGGCACGCAGAAAGGAGCGCAGCAACTTCAACAAACCAGAGACCACACACAAATGTGACATTTGCGACAGAGACTGTCACTCCCGCATTGGTCTCTTCAGCCACAAACGACGCTGCTCTAGCCGAGGTTTGGAGCAAGTAGCCAACAACTAGGATGCATCACCCATGGTCAGTCATGACCGAGGGGGGCCTACGAGTACGACCTGTTGGTAATCTAAACCAGTACTCGTGAAAAGGGAACTACCGGTAGATGAAAAATTAAAGAGATAGGAAAACATTAGACTAAATGTTAGGAACATTAATCGGGAATTAATTATTTGAAGCAGCTAACACAAATTTGATGGGCAGTTTAATCTGTTTCTGTGCTATGTAATTTTCATCCCAAGAATCTTTAAATTGGGAATTTGTGGGGATAGCAAAGGGATGGGTGCTGTAACTTGGGAAACCACAAGTGATAACCATATTCTTCCACTTGATAAATTAGTTCTATATGGAGATAACTGTATCCAAAGGCAATTAATTTATGTTTGTATTGAGTTGCATTACATAAAATGGAGGTGGTGTATAGTCTAATTTGTTTTTAAATTGACATTTCTTTCTTATTGTAGACCTTGGCATTTCTCCAACTCCAGGAAAGAAGTAAGTAAAGATCTATTCAGAACATTGTTTTTATGTAGAGAGATAGCACGCTCTGGAAAAAAATGCCTTGACTTTTAACAAGCTTGTAAAGGTTCTGAGAGTTACAATGCTCAGAGTAACAGAGAAGGAGACGTATAGATGAAGGGATTTGTACAGAAAAAGATGGTTTCAGTTCAGTTTCAGTTTAGTTTATTGTCATGTGTACCGAGGTACAGTGAAAAACATTTGTTGCTTGCTAACTAGTCAGCGGAAAGGCAATACATGATTACAATCGAGGCATTCGCAGTGTCTTGGAGGTATAGGGAAAAATAAGTTAACAGCTTCAGTCCAAGATGATCATATCGTCATAGGATCATAAGTAATAGGAGTAGAATTAGTCCAGTCTGGCCATCAAGTTTACTCTGCCGTTCAATCATGGCTGATCTATCTCTCCCTCCTAACCCCATTCTCCTGCTTCTCCCCATAACCTCTGATACCTGTACTAATCAAAAATCTATCTATGTCTGCCTTAACAATATCCACTGACTTGGCCTCCACAGCCTTCTGTGGCAAAGAATTCCACAGATTCACCACCCTCTGACTAAAGAAATTTCTCCTCAACTCTTTCCTAAAAGAACGTCCTTTAATTCTGAGGCAGAAGAACATTCTTAATTCTGGAAACATCCTCTCCACATCCACTCTATCCAAGCCTTTCACTATTCTGTATGTTTCAATGAGGTTCCCCCCTCATTCTTTAACTCCAGTGAGTACAGGCCCATCATAGGTTAACCTACTCATTCCTGGGATCATTCTTATATACCTCCTCTGGACCCTCTCCAAAGCCAGCACACCCTTCCTCAGATATGCTGCTCAAAATGCTCACAAGGTTGCTCAATGATAACAGGAAGACTGACTAATGAAATCTACAGATTGGGTGCAGTGTTTGCAGAAGAGATCATGTTTTGCTCATTGTTCAAACTTGTGTTCTATGTGTTCACATGACAACCTGCAGCAAAGCTTTGTCTTGCTGATATTTCTTGGCACTTGAACTGGTAAAATAACACAAGGATCCAGCGGCAGGATGGAGCTAATAGAGGATCTGTAAATCCATTAATTTCAATGGGAGTTGTAAGGCAGTGGATGTAAATTGAAGAAATTAAGTAATTATTGAATTTGTCAGATCTCGTTTACTGTTTGCAATGCATGTTTTCCATATTTTGACAAATTTTATTTTGTACTTTTGCTGGGTATTTAAATGTCACTAAATATCCATGATATTTAAATGATCAAATTACCCCATTCGGATCATGCTTATGAAATTAGGAATAATTTAGTAAACTTTCCCTCATGCAGACTGAGAACAAACAAGGACCTTGATCTAGTAAACTATGATCATTTTAATTTTAGTCATTCTAATGGCTAGCTGGAGGAAATTTTATTTTGGTGTATAAGATTCCTGACAACACAGGTGGGTTGGGGTTCAAGAGGAGATATCTTTACTGTATGTCTGACCTGATTCAACTTAAAATGGTACCGGAAAGCAAAAGTCTGAAAAAAGAATGGGAAATAGCCAAATATGTTTTTAAGGGGTTTCTAGATGTAATGGTGCATTCTAGTTATTGTACTCAAATGCATGATGAAATGTGGGGTGTGGGGGGGGGGGGGGGGGCTTTACTGTCTAAACAAGTGAAAAATGAATTATTTGATGTGTTGAGAGAAATGGAACAATTGGAGCTGGCTGGGTAGCAACTTGTATCCTGCGAAATACCATTTCTCAAGGGGGAAAAGACTTCAGTGAGTGGCCAGGCTTTTTTTTTAAAGATATGCCATCAGTGAAGGGATGAGGAGCTATTCTGATCCGATCTGATCATCCAAATTGAAAATCTAAGTCAATGAAGTGGGCTTTTGCATTTGTACAACTTAAAATGATTTGCAGTATTTCTAATGCAGTTTTAGTTCAGTTTGTTTTAGTGATGTAATTAATCACAATTGGCATTGAATGTTAATATATATTTTGTCACATGGATGCATATATAGTTCGATAGTCTGAAGAAGGGTCTCAACTCGAAACATCACCCATGCCTTCTCTTCAGAGATGCTGCCTGTCCCGCTGAGTTACTCCAGCATTTTGTATCTGCCATATATAGTTCTAAATTGGTCTCTGATCGTAAAGCAAAATGTAAATCATTGGATGTGATTAAGATATCATCAAACCCATTTTCATTGTAAATCTACTATAATTATAGGAGTGATCTTCAATGGAATGCTTCAGAAAAGAAGTTGACAGGAGGAGCAAATTGGCAACCAAAGGTTGCTCCAACAACAGCTTGGTCAGCAGGTGCTCCGCCCAACAATCAAATGGTATATTCTCTTTTTTTATATCTTGGTATACTTCCTAAAACTTGCTTAAAATTCTCTGTCTCTCCTCAATAACCAGTTTCCAGACAATGCGCAACTTACACAACCAGCAACATCACACCCCGATTCCATTCTCAGAATTAGTTTATTTTCTTGAGCATGGTAAATGAAGGTGGTTATTCTGTTGTAGAAAATACTGATTTCAGAAGTGAGTGAGTGATGCCGTTTTTACACATTGTTCAGCATGCACATGCTTACTGTTTTCTCCTGGAAGGAATGCTCTACATAACTGTCTGAAGTGACTATGAGGCAAGCTAGCAAACATATCAATTTGATAGAAACCTGCTAAAATATATAATTTAATGGGATATGGGAATAAATATATTTCCCATAAAATAGAGAATTTATTACAATTCTTAATTTAGGCCACTACATTGTTGGAATCCGAGCTGGAGCCTCAGGTCTCGCACAAGCAGGCTGAGGAACAGCTTTTTCAATAACACCATTACACTGCTGAACTCACAGTCCCGACGCTAGCTATCTTTTATACTCTCCCATCTGTATACATTTATTTGCCTATGTACCAGTTTAATTCATCCACATTGCACATATTGTTTAACCAGTATTTTTATTTCTACTATCTTGCACTCTGACCAGATGCTAAACTGCATTTTGTTGTACCTGTACTCGTATTTGTGCAATGACAATGAATCAAATCAAATCAAATCGGATAGACACAATAAGCTTTACATTAATTGAAGAGAATGGTGGCTTATTATTTTTATAACTGTGCTTGAGTTTTGCAGCTTCTCTGTTAGTAGAGTGTTTACTTGTCTTGTCCAAGAGGTGTTGCAGTACTCTGCAATTTAACAAGAATTGTATTGTTCATCAATCAAGTAATGAAAGTAAACATGCAGGTAAAACAGGCATGTTTACAGAGGAGTTGAGTATAGGAGTAAAGAGGTCCTTCTGCAGTTGTACAGGGCCCTGGTGAGGCCACATCTGGAGTATTGTGTGCAGTTTATGGTCTACTAATTTAAGGAAGTGCAACGTAAATTCACGAGGTTAATCCCCGGGATTGCGGGTGTCATATGAGGAAAGATTGGAAAGACTGGGCTTGTATTCACTGGAATTTAGAAGGATGAGGGGGAATCTTATAGAAACAAATACAATTATAAAAGAATTTTTGATCAGCATTAATTACAAATGTGGAATTATGAATTGCATATAAAAGCCTGAAAGTTGAAGGGAATCCCATTCCTAGACGGGTATGTTACAACAAAGAGAAAATGCGGAAACACAGTAGCGGAAAATATAAGGAGACCAAGTATGCGAGTCTGGGATCACATTTCCCTGCAGTAAAATTTTTCTTTCCAGTCTAATAGTGCTGTGTACGTTTAATAAGGCACTTCGATAATTAAAAAAAAATCTAATTAGTTAGATAGATTTCTAAGATTTTAAACACCCATCTGATCATTTTCTATTTCCTCAACCTTACTAGGTTAGCTAAAATGATATATTGATTTACCTGTTATGCTGGTGAAGTAAACTTTAATACTTTTGTTTTTCCAAACTTTTTATTGAAAATGATCTACTGGCAGATAAAAGCACCCACTTCTTGTATCCATAAAAAAGATAAATATTTAGAATGTTGCATGAGCTCACTCTGCTTGCTTGCTGTACTTGGAGATTGTTTCACATTGTGCATCTTTATGTAAAACTTCATTGTTTTTAAGATACTGCAATTTAAATGGTTGACGAGTGGTGTTATGGGATGTGTATCGTATTCAGGTTGTTTTATTGTTATAAACCCAAGGGAGCAGTGACATTAATTGTTTACATGTAACTCACAGTTTAAACAATATACATTAATACGTGGCACAGTGGCGCAGCGATAGAGCTGCTGCCTCGCAACGCCAGAGACCAGAGTTTGATCCAGCCTACAGATGCTGTCTGTGCAGGGTTTATACATTTTTTAAAGTTAATTGTAGGTTAATTGGCTTCTGTAAATTGCCCAGAGTGTATAGGATGAAAAAGTGGGATAACATGAAACTAGTTTATGGGTGATCGATGATCGGCGTGGACTCGGTGCGCCGAAGTGCCTGTTTCCACACTGTATCTCTAAAATAAACGAATGGCAATACAACAATAAGTACAACCACAAGTGTAATGCTCCCGTCCCACTTAGGAACCCTGAACGGAAACCTCTGGAGACTTTGCGCCCCACCCAAGGTTTCAGTGCGGTTCCCGGAGGTTTTTGTCAGTCTCCCTAATGGTCGAAAGTGGTTTCCGCTTCTTCTATGTTCCGGCGATTATTTCAAAAAATTCAAAACCGGCCGCGACTAAAAATAGATTGCCGTTTTAAAAATCGGTAATTTTTTTAGTCGAAGCCGGTTGCGATGCTAGTTGAAGGTGGTTGCCGGTAAGACCTTCCACTACCTGCAACCTCCGGCAACCACCTTCAACTAGCATCGCAACCGGCTTCGACTAAAAAATTACCGATTTTTAAAACGGCAACCTATTTTAAGTCGCGCCCGGTTTTGAATTTTTTGAAATAATTGCCGGAACATAGAAGAAGCGGAAACCACTTTTGACCATTAGGGAGACTGACAAAAACCTCCGGGAACCGCACGGAAACCTTGGGTGGGGCGCAAAGTCTCCAGAGGTTTCCGTTCAGGTTTCCTAAGTGGGACAGGGGCTTTAGTTCAGATTCAGATTCAGATTCAGATTCAATTTTAATTGTCATTGTCAGTGTACAGTACAGAGACAACGAAATGCATATCAGAATGGTGCAAAATTGTAGTGAAATTTGAAATGGTGCACAAAAAAATTAAAGTATAATAATGTAATAATCGATTAATGTACAGTTAAGGATAAGTTTAGAGTAGGACTATATGGCAGCACCTCTGGGAAGGTTGTGTGAAAAAATAGATTGGTTCTGGAGTCTAATAACAAAGTCAAAGCCAAAGTCAATTTTATGCGTCACATACACCCGAAGGTGTAGTGAAATAAATTTGCAAGATTGTGGATAACAGTGTGGAAGAAGCTGTTCTTAAGTTTGGTATCCAAGTTTTCAAGCTCCTGTATCTTCTCTCAGATGGTGCAAGAGAGAAAAGGGAATGGTCAGGATGGCAGACATCCTTGACGATACTTTCAACTTTTGTAATTCATCGCACCATGAAGATGTACTGGGTGAAAGGAAGTGAAGAGCCTGTGATGGACTGAACTGCATTTACCATTCTTTCCAGGTTCTAATGATCACGAAAAGAGCAGTTGTCATACCAGGCTGAGATGCATCCCATGAGGATTCTTTCTCTGGGGCATCTGAGAAGTTCGAGAGAATTCTCTTGGATATGACAAATCTTTTCAGATACCAAGCAAAGTAATTTAACAAAGAAAGCGTAGGCAGAGCAAAATACTTTGCAATCCACCAGAATTCTCTTAAACTTCCACAGATGCTCTGCCAAAAGTATTCTGGTGGTATGCATCTCAGCCTGGTATGGCAACTGATCTGCCCTTTATCACCTGAACATGCAGAGAGTGAACACAGCCCAATCCATCACAAGCTCGTCACTTTCATCCAGTCCATCATCATGGTATGTTGCATCCAAAAGGCTTGAAGTATTATCAAGGATGCCTGTCATCCTGGTTGTTCAATTTTCTCTATTTCAACTTCTGAGAAAAGATACAGGAGCTTGAAGCTCAGACTTGAGAACAGCTTTGTAGACTCGGCATTCAGACCAGTGAACTAATCATACTCTTCCCTGTACTGCTACTACGTATTCTTAATCTTAACTGCACCATATGGCTATTTCATTATTGCACTTTAGTATTTATGTGTACCAAAGTGTACACAATAGTCTTTGCACCATCCTGTTCTTGCATTTGCTGTTATTTTAATAGTATACTTATTGTAATTACTGTCTACTCTTGAGCTTTGAACTGGAATTCATTGCACCCTAGTGTATAATACAATCAACTAATGTAAATCTAAATTAGATTCTTCCGTGTTAAAACTGAAAAATACTGTTGAAGAAACATGAATTTCCTGAAAGTAGGTGTAGAATTTGTTTAAATTGCGTGAATTACAAAGCAGATGTATGATGAGGGAAATGGAATATGAGGAGTAGATGCAAGCATACAATGGAAGATGATGTCTTATTCTTTGATCAGAGACATTTTAGGAGACCTATCTATTATTTACCAGCAATATTTCCTGCATATGCATGTCTCTGTACAGTAGGCAGCACAGTAACATTACCAGTCTGTTGTGTGACCTTTTCCTGAGTAGAAAGAATGTTGGCGATGTCAGGTTGTCATGGTTCAATACCTGAATTTTACAATTCCTGATAGTTAGTTTTGTTTATTATCATGTGCACTGAGGTACATTTGCTTGTGAAAAGCGTTTGTTGCGTGCTAACCAGTCAGTAGAAAGACTATACATGATTACAATTGAGCCATCCACAATGTACAGATGCATGATAAAGGAAATAATATTTATTGCAAGATAAAGTCTAGTAGAGTCTGATTAAAGATAGTTTGAGGGTCTCCAATGAGGTAGATATTAGCTCTGAACAACTCTAATTGTTGATAGGATGATTCAGTTGCCTGATAATAGCTGGGAAGAAACTACCCTGAATCTGGAGGTGTGCATTTTCACACTTCTGTACCTCTTGCCTGATGGGAAAGGAGCAAACTGGGAAAGGCTGGGGTGAGACTCGTGCATGATTATGCTGGTGGCCCTGCCGTGGCAGCGTGAATGTAAGAGTGGGATTTGTTGCTCTTTGAACTGTTCTGGGTTTTTGACTCTTAAGGGCCTGTCCCAGTGTACGAGGTAATGCAAGAGTTCTCCCGAGTTTCCCCTGATTTGAACTTGGAGAATTATGGTAATAGCCGTTCGTAGGTACTTGAAGCTCTCGTGGACATTTTTCACACTGTTGAAAAAACTTCACGAGCTTACCGCATTTTCCGAGTACCTGCCGTTAGCGATACGAGCAGCTAAGAGACTTCCCGAGCGCCGACGTACCTGCTACGTACATTCTACGTACTTACCACGAGTTTCATTTTTTTTTAAACTCGGGAGAGCTCTTGGGTAAACTCGTATAGTGGGACAGGCCCTTAACCATTAATCTTTAGCTTGGACTTCCAGGAGGAAGTGGACAGTATCATTGTTCATGAAACTGAGGATTTGCTCGTATAGTCACAATTGTTTTCAATGGATCTAAACCTGTGGCATTGAGCATGAATTAGCACTGGTTGGTTTCAGTGATGCATTGGACACCAAAAATACTCTTGCTTACCTGCACTGAAAATTAAAGCATTGTAATTAATATCTTTTGAACTGCTCATATCTTCGACAAGGTACCTTGATGGATCAGAATAAAATGACATGTCCTCTCCAAGTTAGCACATTTTTTTGAATTACTATATTTCTCGGCTTTTCGTTGGTGTAAGAAATTCCATCCTTTAAAAGTGCATCGTCATATCAATAGAACACACTTTTCCCTTTTCAACTTGGTTGTAATGTCATGTCTGGAATAGAAACTAAGTTAGAAACCAAATTGAAAGCAAGTTAGAACATTATTTATTCACTAAGGCATTTAAGGAAGGCGATGGATATGTGCTGATAGTTGTTTGCTTTGACTGGATCATCAAGGGAATCATTTGTTCCGTGCTATAGTAATCTTATGTAAATCTCAAAGTAAGGGACAATGCCAGAGGTCTGCAATAACTTGTAAAATAAAATAAAATAAAATAAAATAACCATTTTTTTCAACACAATTTTACTTAAATCAAATGTACCGATACCAGTATTTTCACATCTGCTCTTCCATATATATTGTTCATAGGGAGTTGCCCCACCAGTTGGACCTGCACCTAATGCTCAGCCAGTACCTGGGGGATTTGGGACGGTAAGTAGAAGAAACTTCATGGCATCTGTTTTATTGTTTGTGATCTAAAATTTACTTTATTTCAGTATGTATTTTTCTGACTTAATTTATATTGGTATTATCAAATACTGTCTGGGGAAAAAAATTAATACAGCAATGTAGTTATTTGCTAAATCCTATCTAAATTAAATATGTAACATTCTTTCCATCTTAGCCACCTGCAAGTGCAAATGTACCCATGATGCCTCCGCAGCCAATGATGTATCCTCAGCCCATGATGAGACCAGCATTTGGTGCTGGACCACCGGTAAGCTTTTATCAATATGTTGGTCAACAAAGGCATTGTTTCTATCCAAGATAGAAACGTTTTTTTGGATATCTGCTAGCTTGGTAACATAGAAAGTAGAGATTTTGGTATTACAAATATGATTTGTTGTGTTGCCAGAGAGTTAAGCGGATCACTGTTGGTATTGTTTTCATCCTAAACCCAGAGCAAGATATTCCTGCTGAGTTAAGACAAACTGCCTATTTTGTTACTGAATAAACAGGTAAAGCATTTACCCTAAACTTGGTTGTAGGCAAAATACATTTTGGACATTTGTATGCAAGAAACTCAAGGAAGTTGAACTTCCGATTATTTTTCAATCCCAAGATGGTACTGGGTGTGCATTAAATTTTCAACAGATCTCATGTAGCCCAAGATTCAGAACATGAAATAACCATCTTTGTGCTTTTATTTTGGATTGAATTAGTAATTAAAGCTCCATTCCAGGCATTTAAGTGCACAATTAGGCTGAATCTTTGCAGTTCTGTAAAAGCCTTTGGTTAGTGGTTTCCATTTCCACCTTAAATGTTATCATGTTGTTGTCACTACCCTAAAGTTGCTTATCTAATTTTCTCAACTACTGATCTGTTTCATCTGTTACAAGGCGCACGGTAATATTTCAACGTAAAATCTACCAACATTCACCTTGAGATATTTTGCTTGCTTCTATCCACTAAATCAGCGAAAGAGATCTTTTTACTCTGTTAAATTCACTTTGAACAGAAGAGAGGCAATTGTATTGTTCAATTAGACATTTTTTAAATATCTTATTTAGCTCACTTATCACTATAATCTCCTTTAACAATTGTAATGGATCCTTTTGTGCAGTCACTCTTAAATTATTGAAGAGTTTTGTGTAGTTCAATTATTCTGTATGGTTTTCAAGAATAGTATACAGAATAGCTTTATAACAGGGTGTGGTCACCAAAGCTATTTGTAAGAGCAGGGGATGAAATATGCAAGAGATCCAGATCAGATCCAGAGAAGGCAGTTGGGGCAGGTACTATGACAACATTTAAAAGACATTTGAACAGGTCCATGGATAGGAAAGGTTTAGAGGGATATGGGCCAAACGCAGGCAGGTGGGACGAATGTAGATGGGGTGTCTTGGTTGCCATAAACAAGTTGGACTGAAGGGCCTGTTGCCTTGCTGTATGACTGACACTCTGACCCTAAATATTTTTTCCTACTTTCATTTTTAAATACCTGATGTGGGAACAGAGGAAGGCTGTCGGCTAGAGTGCAAAATATGTTATTTATAACTTTGAGATTGTCATTTGCATTCAGAACCTGTTTTTTGCCAATTAAGGAGAGTTATTCAATAGCTGCAAAAAATGTTGCAAAATTTAGTACTAAAAGGCAATATGATGGGGGAAAAAGCACGAATATTTTGTAAATAAGCATCTGCTGTTCCTTGTGTCTAATAGTTGGAGGTTAGCATTAATTGGGATAAAACAGCTTCTTGCTAATAAATTGTTTAAGCACACCATGAAAGTGTGAGATATGATTTTATCCCAGATTACAGACACTATCTCAAGATCTGATTATCTGAATATAGGTAAAATTCCTAGTGTATACCTGGGGACTATTTGTGAGAAATATATAGCGGCTGCTGTTTCTTGGCAAAGTCTGTGCTTAATACTGCTGGCTCTTTCAAATTTCTTGTCTTCATGAATATGTGTTTAAAACAAAAATGCATGTAGTATATTATGTTTGAGCAGTCTATGCATGTGAAGTATAATACCCTTTCTAATCTCTCAGCCTCACTGTGTTGCTGCTTTTTCTGCCTCCTTTGGTCTCTGATTTGTTAGCTTTCCCCAAGTCCAACGCCTGCTACTCAGAGCCCCAAGAAACCTGCAACAAAGGATCCTCTAGCAGATCTAAACATCAAGGATTTCTTGTAAACAAAGGTACACTCCAGGTTCTATCTGGATATCATTTTGTGTGCTAAAAGTTAGAATGTGTGAGTGAGTGTTTTTTTTTTTTAATTGAAGTACATTGTGTATTTTCCTACTGATATCATTATCTAATTTATTAAAAATGGCATAAAGGTGTGGTAAGTCCGTGGAATTGTGTAAAACAGATTGTAATGTATTTGAAGTTTAAGCCCTCGCTGCTTTGTTGAATATTGGATCATTGTTTCAAAACATGCAGCTAAATTATGTTATTTACTTTTAATTTCTCTCCAATTTCTCCATCCCCCTTGCATCATCATTTGAGTATGTTCATAGAAGTGCTAGTGGTCTTGTGGTCTAGCAAGAATAATTGTATTTGACCTAAGGCACTGGGCATAAAGAAGCAATTCTGTTGAAAGTGTTTTAGTCAAGCCAGGTTTGCTCCTGCTATTTCCCATGATGCATTTGCTATGATGAATTAACTGTCTGTCCCTTCACATGTGAGGCCACTTTTGAGATCCACATAATATAAACTGGAGAACTGAATCTGTTATTTCCTTAGTCTTTTGAATGAAAACAACATTTTCCTTTTTTTGAGTCTCTTACAAAGATGTTACTTGACATGTAAACTGCAAGGTATATTATAGTTTCGGGAGAAATTTATGCAACCCCACTAACTTTGATAAATATTTATGCTCCAAATTTTGACAACCCCCAATTTTTTGATAAAATTATAGACATAATATCAGTTTAATTACCAAAATGTGATAATAGGGGAGGACTTTAACTGTGTTTTAGATTCATATCTAGATAAATCAACAAAACAAAGGAAGAGTAATTTAAAATCTAAGACTAGCGAACTTCTAAATACATATATAAAAAATACTAATATAATAGATGTATGGAGATCTGCTAATCCAGTTGGAAGGGAATACTCGTTTTACTCTTCGGTACATAAAACTTATTCAAGAATTGATTATTTTTTAGTGGATATGAAATTAATGCCATATACAAACAACCCAACATACCACATTAGTAGTATCTCAGATCACGCTCCGTTGACATTTTCAGTAAAATTTGAGGGAAAGCCGGGTAAAAATTTTTTTTGGAGGTTTAATACACATATTTTTAATGACGTGCAAGGCTATCAATATTTAAAACAACAAATGAAACTTTTTTTCGATACAAATGATATACCAGGTACTTTGCCTTCTTTATTATGGGAAACTTTTAAGGCATTTATGAGAGGAATTATAATCTCATATCAAAGTTTTCAAAATAAAAAGAATAAGACAGAACAAATGTTGTTAGAACAAGAAATCAGGGAGTTAGAGTTAGATAATGCTAAAGATTCCACGACAGATAAACACAATAAGATAATATTACTGAAATTTAATCTTAATCGAATTTTATCGGCAAGAGTAATAAGACTATTCCAAATTACAAAACAGGAACATTTTGAGTTTGGTGACAAACCACATAAGCTTTTAGCTCGCCAATTGAAAAAACAAGAAAAGGAAAATACTATAACCAAAATTAAATCAGAGAAAGGTGAATTACTAATACTACCTAAAGATATTAATAATAGATTTGCTCAATTTTACCAAAACTTATATACATCTAAAATTAAAATAGAAGATAGTAAAATAAAAACATTTCTAGATAACTAATCTTCCAATACTGGACCTTTTGGAACAAGAGGAACTAGGAGCTCAAATTACAATCAAAGAAATAGGTGAAACAATAAAATCGCTGAAAAATGGTAAGACACCGGGACCAGATGGTTTTAATAATGAATTTTATAAAAAATTTCATGAGATAACGACCCCTTATTTATTTAATTTATACTCCCATGCTTTTAAAGAAAACAAACTACCTGAAACACTAACAGAATCAACTATTACGCTTATTCCAAAAAAAGATAAAGATTTAGAAGATCCGGGCTCATACAGAGCTATATCACTTTTAAATACAGATCAGAAAATCTTAGCAAAGATTTTAGCAAGAAGATTAAGCAAATATATTAGTAAATTGATAAACCCTGATCAAACGGGGTTTATACCTAAAAGATACTCATTTAATAATCTGAGACGTCTGTTTAATATAATGTACTCGCATAAAGTAGAGGAAGAAGATATATCAATTATTTCTTTGGATGCAGAGAAAGCATTTGATCAGGTAGAGTGGCAATACTTATATAAAGTACTACAAAAATTTAACATGGGAGAGAATTTTATAACATGGGTAAAATTATTATATGATAAACCGATGGCAAGAATTATAACTAATAACATGTTATCTCAAAAATTTCAACTATCAAGGGGTAATAGGCAGGGATGTGCACTATCACCCCTGCTATTTGCCCTTGTGATAGAACCCCTGGCTGAAAGTATAAGAATTCATCCGAATATTCAGGGCTATAATACCAGTGACTCAAAGAATAAAATCTCATTATATGCAGACGATATACTTTTATATATTACAAAGTCACAAACGAGCATACCAAATTTATTAAATTTAATGGAGGAATTTGGGTCCTTTTCTGGATATAGAATAAACTGGAATAAAAGTGAAATCATGACATTAAAACCTCAAGAACCTACACACTTATTGAAGTTCCCCTTTAAAATCGCAACAGAAAAATTTAAATATTTGGGTATTCAGATTACTAGAAAATATAAAGCATTATTCAACGCTAATTTCATACCTTTATTAAATAAACTTAATACGCTGATTACATTTTGGAAAACACATCCCTTATCATTATTAGGTAGAATAAATGCAATAAAAATGATCTTCCTACCACAATTACTATACCTATTTCAGAATATATATCAAAATATATTTTTTTTAAATTAGACTGATATTACTAATTATATTTGGGACTATAGATCACATAGAATCACAAAAAAACACTTATGTAAACCAAAAGAGGTCGGGGGACTTTCACTTCTGAATTTATTGTATTATTACTGGGCAGTGCATATTAAGAATATGATTTATTGGTTGGATAGTTCTACCCAACAGACAGAATGGATAAAAATGGAGAAGGAGGATTGCCATCCTTGTAATATAGGAACGATCCTCTTCTCCCCAAAAAAACAGAATAACACAATATATAAGAAGAACCCAATTATATATGGTACAATAAGAATTTGGAAACAAATAAAATTATCTTTAAAATTAAGAAATCTATCATTGTTAATGCCAATAGCGAATAACCCTTTATTTAAACCATCTCTTATTGATAAGACATATAACCAATGGGAAAGTCTCGGAATTAGAAGGATCGGGGATATGTACGAAATGGGAAACCTACTGTCATTCCAACAATTACAATTAAAATTGAAATTGAAAAACAACCAATATTTTAAATAACTTCAGATTTGCGATTTCATGAAAAAATATATACGATATCAAAAAATAACCTCTGAAGTATTGGACGAAGCAATGAATATTGAAGCTGACTCACAAAAATTAATATCATATTTATATAATAATATTCTAAATATAGACCTACCATCGACAGAGGTACTTAGAGAAGAGTGGGAACGGGAACTAATGATAAAAATCACGAAGGTTACATGGGAAAAATACTTGATATATATTCACAAATGTTCAATTAATGTAAGACATAATCTAATTCAATTTAAAATTGTACATAGATTATATTATTCAAAAACAAGATTGAACAAATTTTATCCAAATATATCCGCCACGTGATAAATGCCTAGCCCAAAATGCAACTATAACACACTCCTTAGTTTCCTGCATAAAACTTTATAGATTTTGGAATGATATTTTTGAAATATTTACAAAATTATTCAAGACAAGAATGGAACCTAATACTGAAATGATTATATTTGGCGTAATGGAAGATGGGAATAAATTGAACACATCTCAAAATCTATTCTTTAACTATGGTTTAATAATAGCAGAAAAATTAATACTTAAATTTTGGAAGGGTACATCAATACCAACGCTTAAAATGTGGATTGCAAGTATGTTGGACACCGCTCATCTTGAGGAAATGCGATTCCTCCTAATGGATAAATCAGACCAATTCATAACGAGTTGGTCTCCATTCGTCGTTTTTTTGGAATCATATGGTGCAACACAATTGTAAAAAATAACTGTTTCAGGACTGGACGAGGGTTGGTCAAGATTATAAATAATGATCTCCTTTTTTTAAATTTAATTTTATTTTTTCTATTTTCTCTTTCTCAACTTCATTTACTCGTTTTCTTTCTTCACACACTATATATTTCACATCTTTCTATCCTTTACTATCTGACTTATTTTTCTTATTCTAATCTTTTTTCAATGTAACAAAAAAAAAGAAGTTGTACATAAAATGTATTATGAAAATATATATTAGGCACTTTGGTGCAATATGATTGTACTTACTTCTAATAAAATAATTTTTTTTTTTAAAACAAAAAAAACTGCAAGGCAAAATACAGAAATCGGTTCATATTAGAAAAAGGATGAGGGGGTATAACTGATGGACAAAAAAAAGGTTTAAATTAGTCTGGGAGAGTTTGCTATAGTTGCAGAAATCCCACAAGTTTAAATTTGACAGATTGCTTCAAAACGACAGCTCAGTAAGATAAATTGGTAACGAGAAAGAGTTGGACAGGGATTAAGTAAGAATTAGACTAAGTGGGACCCGTTGGGTCCCATGTTCACACGGGAGGGCTGGTCCCCCAATGCAATATTCCAACTCTCCACCAACTCCAATATTGGTGGCCAGTGGGGAGTGGGGGGGGGGGGGCTAGTATGGACATAGTGGGCCGAATGGATTCTTGGGCTGGCAGCTCAGTCACTCGGGCCTGGTGGGCTGGCAGCTCAGTCACTCGGCTGGTGGGCTGGCTGCTCAGTCACTCGGGGCTGGTGGGCTGGCAGCTCAGTCACTCAGGGCTGGTGGGCTGGCATTTCACTCACAACTATTCCTTGAAATTGCATTTTAGGCAAAGTGCAGGCTACCATATTAAATTTCATAGCATTTCAGGCAGAGTGCAGGCTGTAATGTCTTCTGTAAGACCTTGTGACTAGCACAATGAATACACGTCCGACATCGTGTAGGAAAGGTTTAATCTGCAAACAACTGAAACTTCCAGAAGGTCACTTGACCTCAGCCACGAAGCACAGGTACATTTGCCAGCTTCTGCTTTTGGTCTCAAGGGACACTGGCATTTACATTACATATTACATTACATATACATCACATCTCCTCCTTCACTTTAATTACATCACATCTCCCCCTTCACTTTAATTACATCACATCTTCCCCTTCACGTCTCTATCCTGTTTTTCACTTTAACCTCAAACTCTTGGAACTCTAACAAAGGGCCTGTCTCGTTGCCTTTTTGCTGCGACAGGGAGACGGCTCCTGCATCTCGGCGCATCGTGTCTTCTGGGGACTTGCCCCTTCTGGGAGACTGGGTCCTCTGTCTAGGTTTCTCACATCTGGACGTCTAGCTACAGGTGGCCTATGCACGGCTACACAGGGGCCTATGCACGGCTACGCAGGGGCCTATGCACGGCTACGCAGGGGCCTATGCACGGCTACGCAGGGGCCTATGCACGGCTACGCAGGGGCCTATGCACGGCTACGCAGGGGCCTATGCACGGTTACACAGGGGTCTATCCATGGCTATAGGGCTCTATCCTGGACTAGACGTCTCTATCCTGAACTTGCTCTCTGCCTGGTCTCGTAGAATTGCTCCATCTAGGAGGCGGGCTCCCCCTTCAAAAAAAAACTTAGACAGTCAATACAAACTATTTTCGTTCTTTCAATTTCTTGCATAATAACTTGGCTTCTTAACTTTTACTTCTTCACTTCTTAACTTTTACTTCTTTGCATTTGAATTTTCAGCAAATTATCTGTACTTCTTGACTTCTTAACTTTTACTTCTCTGCATTTATCCCTTAGTGTCTTTAAACTGTTACACAGGTCGTGCTGCGCACTTCGCAGGGCTCCTTGAATCTCTCGAACATGCCGGCGGGGACGGCAGCTGTTATTGCCGCACGGACACGGGCTCCGATCTTTGGGCGCGGGTGATGGTCCGGGGCAGCGTGGTGGTGGCCATTAGTCCCTCTGGGAGAGGCCGTCAATTCCTCTGGCCATCACGGAAGGCGACTGTAAATAAGTATGGTACACAGGCTGGAGTTTAAAGTCATCTTTAATTGTTACACATAATATAGCAGTACAGCAGGTTGTTAGTTGTTAGTTCAGCAGCGGTTTCAGCGGTTTGCTGGACTTGTCATATGATCGTTTCTGGATGTTGTGTTTCTCCTGGATGCGCTTCTGGACTGCGGCTGGCTTCAGCACTTGTGGCACCAGCTTCTGCTGGGCAATTGGTATCGGATGTCGCGGTGTCCTTTACATCAGGCGTTGGGTGGTGAGCCCAGGACCCCGTCTCTAGCGATGTTTCTGAGGTTTAGAAGGTCTAGATACACATCCGACTTGGCCAGGTGTGCGCGTTCCATTAGTTGTTTTGCCCGTTCAGCGAGCCCGTTACTTTGAGGGTATTCGGGGCTGCTTGTGACATGGTGGAAGGTCCATCGGTAGGCAAAGTGTTTGAATGCGTGGCTGGTAAATTGTCTTCCGTTGACAGTTTGCAGACGGGCAGGTGTGCCAAATGTGGAAAGGTGTCTGTAGCTTTTGAATGACCATTTCTGATGTGATAGAGGGCAATAAATCAAGTTCAAACCAGTTAGAGTAGTAGTCGTCCAGGACTAGATAGTGTTTACCGTGCCATTCGAAAATGTCTGCTGCTACCGACGTCCAAGGCAGTGCTGGTGGGGGTTGTTGTAGCGGAGGCTGTTTCTGTTGGTATGGTGCCAAACCTTTGCAGATGGGACAGGAGGCTGTCCTGTCCCGTATGTACTTGGCTATGCCAGGCCAGTAGAACATGCCCTGTGCGTGGGCCATCGTGGCAACCTGGGTGACCTCTTTGTAGTATTCGTCTTGTAAGGATGAAGGGAACACGACTTTGTGGCCCTTAACTATGACACCATCCTGTATTACCAGCTCATCGCGGACCAGGAAGAATGGCTGCACCTCCGGTGTTGTGCTGGATTGCCTGTCCGGCCAGCCTCTTTTGATTATGGATGAGAGTAGCTGAAGAGTGCTATCGGCGGCTGTGTGTTCAGCCAGATGGCGCAAATTGTTCCGTGGGAACGAAGTCGATCTTAAGAACCGTAAACTCGTCCCGTTCATAGGGGTGTCATTCGCTGGATGCACGTGATGCATGAGAGACAGTGTCAGCAACGAGCATGTCTTTTCCTTTTTTGTAAACAATTTTTGAAGTCGAACCGCTGGAGCTGCATCATCGTACGCTGCAGCCGTGCAGGTGCTGCGTGTATAGGATTATTAAGGATGGTTACAAGTGGTTGGTGGTCTGTTTCGACTGTAAAGGTGTTCCCGAAGATCAAGTCCTTGAATTTTGAACAAGCGAAGACCACGGCTAGCAGCTCTTTCTCGATCTGTGCATAGTGCTGTTCGGTGTCCGTCATGGTGCGGGAGGCGTAAGATACAGGTAGTACAGTCCCATCGGCAGATTTTGAAGGCAGGCTGCGCCCAGCCCGTATTGTGAGGCATCGCAGGTTACCGTGACAGGACAGGACTGGTGTGGCAAATGTGGTGAGGTTTGATGGCTCGTCATCTAGTGGTATCTGCCAAAATGAGCTTTTTGTGTCAAGGACGGAAAATACTGTTGCGCGCCCGATTTGTGCAGCGACGTCCTCAGCAGTTCTCATTGGATAGTGCGGGCGCTTGATGGCAGTGTTTAAATCTTTTGGATTAATCCACACGCGGAACTCGTTTTTGTCTTTCTTAAAGGTGACAACCATGGTGGAGACCCAGTCAGTGGGTTGGCTGGTTTTCGGCTAGTAGGCCCATGGAGACCATGTTTTTCAGTTCATTCTCAATTATGTCTCGCATGGCATGTGGCACACGGTGGGGGCACGGACGGCTGGGTGATGTTGGGGTCAATAGCGATCTTATAGGTCACAGGCAGCTTGCCTAGCATGCCATCGAATAGATCAGGGTATCTTTTACATCGTGTCGGAAAGCTTGAAGTAACCCACTGCGTCCGTATATCGGGTTTATTTCTGTTTATCAGTTTCATTTGTATCACCATGGCTCACTCGTGTCGAAAGCCAGCGTAGCTTATCTTCGATTCTGACATCGGGGAACGATGGAGGCATGGGTTCAAATCCCACTTCTCACACCATGTAAATAAGTATGTTACACAGCCTGGAGTTTAAAGTCATCTTTAATTGTTACACATAATATAGCGGTACAGCAGGTTGTTAGTTGCTAGTTCATCATCGCCAGGACCACCTAGTGTAGGAAGTGGGTATTAATATAAAGTATACAGTAAGGTGGGGTTAGTCATGCTACTCTACTATGATTGGTTCACATGCAATAACCAATCTACAGCGACCTTCTCTCCGTCACCCGGTGCACTGTCCGGAGCTTGCGGCCGGCCGCCGGCCTTCTGTATCCGTCGCCTTTCGGCTGCGCTTCAGAGACAGCGGCGTCGCCTGCGTTGTGGCGGGAAGTGAAGGCCTTGTCTGTCGCTTTTCTGCAGCCGGCCGGCCGCTCCTCTCCCTCAAGTGGGGGTAGCCCGGCCCTCCGAACGGGGCTTTTGGACCTGCTGGGTGTTTGTGAGAATCGTGAGGCTGATCGGCTCTGGGCCCTCAAGGGGCGGCGAGGCCGTGTGCTTACTCTTCGGGCTGCCACACCTGTGTTTCTTGCGCTTCTTCTTGCTTCTTTCTTCTTTCACTTGGGTTGTTACCTGCTTTTTTTTCCCGAACTTTTGTTTTCTCTGTTTCCTTTGACCGAGCATCGGGACTGGTTAACTGTCCTCGGCTCCGTGTTTTCTTTTTCTTTTTCGGCTCACAGTCTCTCATGCTTCCCCTTGCCTGGAGAGTGGTCCCGATAGCTTAAGTCTCTCCATTTTTTTTTTACTCTGACACCATGTAATGTCTACTGTAAGACCTTGTTGTGACTAGCACAATGAATACACGTCCGACATCTTGTAGGAAAGGTTTAATCTGCAATCAACTGAAACTTCCAGAAGGTCACTTAACCTCAGTCACAAGGCACAGGTACATTTGCCAACTTCTGCTTTTGGCCTCAAGGGGCACTGGCATTTGCATTACATATTACATTACATATACATCACACAGCCCACCACATTCAATTTCATAGCATTTCAAGCAGAGTGCAGGCCACCAAATTGCCAAATAACTCATTGCATTGCCATTAACAGCTAACAAATCATTATTGCAAATACATTGCAGACTCACAGTTCAGTTGATTCACAGCTTAGAATGACAGTTGTGGACTCTCCCTCGCGATCTTCCAGAGTGACTGACTCGCGTCCTGCCCCCCCCCCCCCCCCCCCCCGGGATGGGGTGTTACCTTCATCGTGGTGATTGACAGGCAAGGGGACCAATCAGCTGATCTCAAGATTTTTTAAACACTCATAACTTTTTTAATTTTCATCAATCGGAAAAATCCTCGGGGCTGCCTCAGCTGAGGAAGACTGAGTAAGATAGCCAAAAACCATAGCAATATATGGTCGCGTTTTTTCTAAATTCAATATACAGCGCAGACAGGAAGTGGTCAAGATGAGACTTTTAGTTATATAGATGTCAGAAGCTGAAAATGAATGCATTGCTCAGAATGTATAAACCTTATTGAAACATGCAAATGCCTCAAACCTTAATTCTTAAATTAACCCAAAGGATTCTTGAAAATAATGGTTTAGAATTTCTTTTTGGAGAATAGAGAATAGCATACTTGCACACTTAAGTTACATTTTTGTGTTTGGTATGTTGTCGCTAACGCAAGCTACTAATGTCTTAGCAAGCGAAAGTGGGCATCTGGGTTCCTGAGTGAATCAGGCAAGCATCTGGGCATCTCCTTAGCTGTTGGGTTGTAAGGCTGTAAAATTACATGCAAGTACTGAAAACAAAGTGTGAATATAAAAGTGATCAGTCTGAAGAAGGGTTTCGGCCCGAAACGTTGCCTATTTCCTTCGCTCCATAGATGCTGCTGCACCCGCTGAGTTTCTCCAGTATTTTTGTGTACCTGTGAATATAAAAAAACAGACATGAATGAGTAAAGTAACAGCTTCTTGAGCCTGCTCTGCCATCCAGTCAGATCAGTGATTATTTGTCTGACGATTTCATTAAAATGTATGTTCATTTGCTCAGTGACAAATAAGATAAAGAGAGTAATTGGGAAATATTGGATTAGCAGGTCAAAAAAAGAATAAGGGAAAAGAAGGGGTAGAAATTATCTTAAAATGTCCAATATCAAAACATGAAGGATTTTTTATACTTGGGGGACAGAGATATTACTTGGTAGCAGTTAGTAGCCATGTCAATGAGAAACTTTGGCCTGACGTTAGTAAAATTTATCTGTGTGCCAAGTTATGTTTGTATCTACCGTGCAGGGACAGCAACTTTAAAACATTCAGTGCATGAGAGTGAGTCAGGCAATGAAATCGTATTTTTTTTAAATAGTGATTCAACTCATAGCAAATTCTGAATTTTCAAGTTCAACGACATCTGTTCATACAGTACCTTTTGCACGCAAATGATGGAAGACGGAATAATTGTTTTGACAATTGTGCACTATTATCTTGCATGCTTTTATCTAATACATCTAATACTTTGTTAGCCTTGACATAGTGTTAACGTTATAGCCTCCGAAGCTTATTGAAGCTCTACTTAAGGATGACTATATAATCAAGGCAGAAGTTTTTGCATTTTTGGAAGGATCAGCTTTCATGCAAGATATTAGACTTCCAGTTTGTTCAGGGGTATAAAATAATCTAGCTATCAAATAAAAAGCATTTGTTCGCTCAATATTCTGGTCATCATTTATCTCTCAAATACCATTCCCTGTCAAAATAGTGGATCTTGCCTTAACAAATTGGATATTGTATTTCCCTATGATATAATTCTTGAATGCCGTATTGGCTCTGCAGCACTTTAGGACAAGTTGCATTTGTAAAAGATGCTATATATTTCATCTCTAAATTTGACAACTAAACCAGAGCAAGCTTGAAGAAAAGTGTATATTATTTTTATTCTCTGAACTTCAATAGCAATGTACATAGTACTTGGTGAATTTTAAGTAGCATGTATCATAGTAATGCAATCAAATGATTCATAATGGAGCTGTTTTTGCATTCAGAGTACAGAGGTACATGTGCTTGAAATATGGGAAATATTAATCCTACACTATGGCAACAATGTTCTAGCTCCAGACCTGGGTCAAAACTCATGAAAACAACTTTCATTTGAAATAGTGAGTCACAAATTTTAATATTGTTTGCTTTGCAGCTACAGTTCATGCAATGATGGGAATGCTGAAGATGACAACAGTTGATATTCACTACTCCAAGCAAATCACCAGTCATGTTTCAATGCTTATTCAGACTTTCATATTGTAAAAGGTGTAGCACAACTGTGAAAGTAACCCTTAGGAATGTACTTCTTGATGTTATGCCCTAATTTATCTGAAATTGTCCATTTTGGATTGTGTTTTGCAACTTGAAAGATGGGTGTATGTTCCTGATGCCTTTTAGTGCGTCTCTGCACCTAACGATAACTTGGGTTGCAGATTTGCAGCTGTTGTGTATGAGCCACTTGAAGTAATGTATTTGTATTCTTGAAAGTGCAAATGTATATAATTTCATTGCAGAGCTTAGGATGTCATGTCCGTTCTGTATACCTATTAGCTTATAGTCATGATTCTGGTAGCAATTTGCATATAAATGAATGTGCTTACACCCCTCAAATTTTCCAAGTCTGACGTTTTGTCTGAAACAATTCACAACTGCAAAAAATGAATTGAACATACAAACAGTTTTTTAAATAAGCATTATTTTCAAATTATTTATAATTCATTTAAAAGTAATATAAAATTTGACGTTAACTTCCATGGTCTGCACTGATCTTGGCATAAAAGTGTTACTTGGCAAAAATATGCTGCATACCGAGACAGAAAATGTTATCTAAATGTCATATTTATATCTTATCAGTATGTAAAATTGTTCTATTTAATTTCTTTTAAGTTGCATTATGTATTCTTTGTTTAATGGACCAGTAGTAAAATATCAGACAGTGGGAATGTTTATTTTGAAAAAGACAATAATGGATTGATGTTCTCGGATGTCTTTCAGTAAGGGATCACAACTGTTTAAATGCACTTTTTTTCCTGCCATCACCAGCTTTCATATCTTTTTTTTCATCAACAGATATTTGAAGTTTTTTTGGATGTTTTTTTGTCATTAAACTGTTGTCTTTAAATTTTTATATGTACGTGAGTAATCCCAAACATTACCCATAATCTCTTCAACACACCTGCACCTTTTAAATAAATTTTATGTACTGTGTGTATCCCAGGGAAATGTCAAACTGTTTGCGCAAACTGCTTGGCAAAAGGTGTAGCCACCAAATAAGGAGGTCACTGTTGATCAGTGGAATTAGTGTTCTCAGGCATGACAGTTATTTTGTAAAAATGCTATGCAGTTTGAAAGTGTTTCATTTATGTCTCTTTAGATCTGTCAATATCTATATAGTATACCATTCCAAGTAACTGTATCTGGAATTAATGTGGGGAAAATACATATATTTAAAATATTACTCTTTTAATTTAAATTTGTTTGATTTTCTCTCTTTGATCCATTGCATGTATTCCCATTGAGATGCAATAAATGCGTTGAACAAAGTAAATTTGGTAAAGTTTGTTTTGCTGAAATAATTGTCTGATGAATAACTTAAATGTGAATTCTCAAGCTGTTTAAAAAATGTAATTTAGAAGCAAGTTGAAATACAATTTCACATGGGTTACATCAGATCCACATTCCTACTGCATAAAGATGAGATTTCATGAGCTTTGAGTAATATATTTGTATTCTTGAAAGTGCAATTGTATATAATTTCATTGCAGAGCTAAGGATGTCATGGCTGTTCTTTAAAAATACTAGTTTATAGTCAAGATTCTAGTAGCAATGTGCATATAAACCAGCATTTTCGGAGGTGTTTGCCTGTGGAAGTGTTATTCAAATTGAGCACTGTGTAGCATTTGGCTCTTTCTCGTTGCACTGGTCGGTATACTACTGAAGGACTTGTTGAAAGCTAAAATTAGTTGTGTATCAATAGGGATCCTGCAAGGGCCCAGGATATGGGTGGAAGAATTCGCAAACAAATGGAGATTATCTTGGCTTCCATTTTTTTTATTGTAACCACTGACTTCTGTTGCAGCTGTAGAGCGAGTAATACTAATGTCAAAACACTGTTACAGCTGCGGGCCTCTCTCACCCAGAAGCTCTTCGATCTTCTAAATTAGTTCCCTATTTAGTTGACTGTTGTCTCCAGGATATTCAGTGCAGTTTATTTAAACATCGCTCTGCTTTCTAACCTAAAATCATTCTAATCTAAAATCCTAAACAATTACAGTGGTAATGTTGGGTGAAATAATCTCTCCCTTTTAAGGGAAAATCTCCAAAAATGTGGTATTCAAGCAGACTACCTTAAAAATATTGCTGAAGGAACAAATCCATCCTTTGTGTGTTTAGGGAAGTTCAATTTCAGCATCCTATTGCTCAAGAAATGTACCAATCGATAAGGATTGATGAATGCCCTAAGATTGTTATAGAATAGATTATATAATCACTTGGTGTTTTTGCAAGTCGAGAAAAAAATTGAAGGCTGGTTTCTTTGGGAAATAAAGCTTAAAGTTTAAACATTTAGTTTGTTTGCCTATTTTATCACAAAGGAACATCTTGTATATTCTGATTTGTATTTCCCCAATGTTGTTGTAACCCAAATAGTCTACATTAATGGAAACCTTTAGAAAAAAATTGCAGTGCTGATCATGCCGAGGGTTGAGAAAAACGTTCCAGAATCAAGATAACAAGATAACAGTGAGGTTCATTTATTTTTATTTGTTCTGTGGATGTAACACAAGGGATCAGCATTAACTTTGAGTACGATAAAATCAACATGATGTTGCAACATTTAAACAGGCGACAATGTAATCTTCCTCGAAGGTCTGGGATGTTTGTGGGAGAGTCCAAAGCCTACAGGTTCATCTGTATGAAATAAGGTAGCAGATACACGTCATCCCGCTGCATTCCTCCACTAATTGTATATTAAATTGAGTTTGTCATATGTACAAGCATATGTATTGTGAACAATTTTGGGCCCCATATCTGAATTGTGAGCAGTTTTGGGCCCCATATCTGAGCAAGGATGTGTTGGCATTGGAGAGGGTCCTGAGGAGGTTTACGAGAATAATCCCAGGATTGATTGGGTTAACACATGATGAGCGTTTGACAGCACTGGGCCTGTACTCGCTGGAGTTTTGAAGGATGAGGGGGTACCTCATTGAAGAGTGAAAAGTGAAAGGCCTGGTAGAATGGATGTTGAGAGTATGTTTCCACTAGTGGAAGCGTCTAAGACCAGAGGCCTTAGCTGCAGAATAAAAAGATAGTTTTGTTTATTTAGTTTAGATACTTCTGGTAAAAAGATAGTACCTGTAGCAAGGAGATGAGGAGGAATTTCTTTAGCCACAGGGTGGTAAATCTGGAATTCATTGCCACAGGCAGCTGTGAAGGCCAAGAGATATTTTTAAGGTGCTGATTGACAGATTACTGATCAGGGTGTTGGGGTTATGCAGAGAAGGCAGGAGAACAGGATTGAGGGAAAGATAGATCAGCCATAAATGAATGGTGGAGTAGACTTGATGGGCCGAATGGACTAATTCTGCTCTTATAAACTTATGAACGAGTATGCTGAAGTACAGGTAAGAGGAAAATCTTGCTTGCAGATGCTTCACCGGCTTATAGAGTCAGACACCACACAAAAACATAAAATATAAGTAACTCAGCGGGACAGGCAGCATTTTTGGAGAGAAGGATGTTATTTGTACATAAATTACACATATTCTGCAAGACAGTAAATAAAACAAACCTAAATAGACAAGACATTAGTGCAAAACACAATTGGGTATTAAAAATCAGCCCGTTGCAGAGCATGTGGCAAAAATAGCTTGTTTTGTGAGTATTTCTGGATATGCTGCATTCAGCCCAGATGGAATAATAAATATTAGCTTTGCTTAATTAAAGCCAAGTTAAGTATATTATATGCACAGATGTCGTGGGATACAGGCACAATGAAAATCTTGCTTGCAGCAGCATCACTGACACATAAGAGTAAAAATAAATTGCATAATGTCCAAAGGACTGTTTCAGAAAAACAGGCAAAATGCAATTACAAAAAATATCCATAGAGGTGCAAAGGAAGGTCTGTAGTGTTCAGTTGCTGAGACAGGATACAGTTTGTTTAAGAACCTATAAGAAAGCAGCTGTTGCTGAACCTGGTGGTGTGGTACTTAAGTCTTCTGCACCTCTTGTCCCCTAAAATGGTTACAAAGGAATTGCCAACATGAACCATCAAGTCAGAGTTGTTTTAATATTTCAAATATGCAATGGTAATATTACTTGCAGCACTGTGATACCCAACCAAATCTCTTGATCACAAAAGTTTCCAAAATGTTGGTTTTAAAAACAAATGAGCGTTCACGTTTGATGCCAATACAACAGACGCATATTATTGAACTGCATGTTCATTTATCAATGACATTGATTGCTTTTTGACTATCTTTTATTTTTGTGCGATTGCTGCAAGGATTTTCCTTTCAAAAGTAGCATTGCTGGCTTATAAAAGCTTTTCTGTATTTCTGTTGGCACCGTATGCATATGACACTGGGATATTGACATTGAGGCGATTATTTGGTATGGTACTTTGAGTGAAGTTTGGCTGCTAATGCACTGTTGTAAAAGAAACTAGTTATTTGAAAAGGTGCTGGTCGTGATTGTCTTAAAAGTTCGTGGTAGTTCAGTTTCCATCACTGGCAGAGACTGATATCTCAATGAATACTGAGGGCATCGTTCATTGACTTTGATGCCAACTTGGATGAAACTAACTGATAGGCCCTGTTTGACTTCAAATGTTGTAAAATATATTATGGCATCAAGCGAGGCAATTCTAATAATCTGACATTAAACATTTATTCCTTGGCCAAGTCACAAACTGATTATCTGATTATTTATCTTATTGTTTTTGTTGCCTTGTGTACAAAATTAGTTGATGTATCTTCTATTACAGCAGTGTTCATGGTGTCATCGACTTTAATTTACTGAATAACATTTTGGAATTCTGGAAGCCATGGGAGATACTATGGAGATGGCAGCTATTCTCACATTTTAATGTTTCATAGAAATAGTGAAAATCTGCCATATTTGGTAAAAGCATTTTCTTATACTATGAATTTGAGATTTTGAATTACAATAAATTGCCCCATATATAATAAACCAACTGAGCCCTGCTCTGCAACTCAACTGATGGCAGAAGGCAAAGAGTGGCAATTAAGGGGACACTTTCTGATGGGCTGCCAGTGACTAGCGGAGTTCCGCAGGGCTCGGTGCTGGGGCCACTGCTCTTCACGTTGTTTGGAGGGATATGGGCCACGTGCAGGCAAGTGGGACTAGTGTAGATGGGACATGTTTGGCTGCAGGGCCTGTTTCCACGCTATATGACTGTGGACTGACAAAATATTAACAGCTGACAGAACTCAAGAATAGAACACTACAGGCAACTTGAGTAAGGATGTCCTGAAGAGATGAATATAGAACATTGAAAAGTACAGTGAAATCACATTGGCATGGTGACAAAAGTAGGTCAAATTTCAAAATATATACATTCTGACAGAACAGAGGGTGTGTAAGAAACTATGTTTACCTTATGGTTTCTTGGAACCTATAGGTATTTAATAGCTTACTTAAAAAGTCATCTTGGGTGTGATTACATAGAATATGGAACCCCATTGCCCAACAAATAAACTTCTTTCCTCTCCCTCATTTTTAATCTAAATTCTCTTTAAATGCAGGACTGGTGTTTGAAATCACTCAAGTAGTTGGGGTGGCCAAAAGCTACAAAGTAGAAAGCAATGTATGATTGGTTTGAGCTGTCTACTTTCAGAAATGTACAGCAATTTATCATGATTTACATTGCACTGGCACTTTAGTACCGTAATACCTCATTCAGTAAGTATAGAGAGTATATTGTTGGCAATTACCATAAAAACTACAAATCAACGGAGGCCAACCACGCACACACACGCACAGCTCAGCATATGTTGGATTACACACACTTCAGTGTGCACACAAAATAAAGAGCAGTTTAGTAGTGGTCTTGACGATTCTTGGCATGTTATTTTGTCACAAATGTAGTCAAAATATGCAATGATGCTATAATGGAAGTTTGGTATTAGAAAAAATAAATTGACGCTGTCTTCAAAAAAGCCACAATTCAACAGTTTAAGCTGCCCTAATTATTTTCTTTCCAGTGAGATAGCAGCCACTGTTGTAGAAAACCAGTCCATCCAGGACTGAGATAATATTGCTTGATTATGGGCAAAATTAAGTAAAACTTTTATCACAATGGAGACTGAATAACTCACTGACAGAGTTGTGGAGGTCCTGACCTACTATCTATCTCATTGGAGACCCTTGGACTATCTTTGATCGGACTTTGCTGGCTTATTTTGCACTAAATGTTATTCTCGTTATTGCCATTATTCTATATCCACTCACTGTGGATGGCTCGATTGAAATCATGTATTGTCTGTCCGCTGACTGGTTAGCACGCAAGAAATGCTTTTCACTGTACCTCGGTACACCTGACAATAAACTCAACTCAAACTCTTCTGTTACATTCAAGTGTGAAGGTAACAATTAAAAAATAAACTGAATGGTTAAGAAATATAGTGATTTGAATTTCTGTTTGCACTGCTTGCAGGTGAGAAACTTGTGGTGCAGCTTAATAAATTGACACCCTGCCCACATCCCACTGTAGCTCATGAGTCTTACTCATATTCTATTTATAACAAAGGAAGTTTTTCAGTTTAAATGAAACCCAGACTGATTTGTGGATTGAATATTTGCTCGAATATCACTTTGCCGTGTCTTCTTGTGGGACCATCTGTTCACACAATGGTTGAGTCACCTTTCTGAAAGGTCCAACTGTTTTCTGGAAGCATCACATTTCTTTAGATCCATGCTTCTGTTGGTTTTAAAGGAATGAATAATGCACAAGGTCACCAAAGAAGCTGTTTCAGCAGCAGCACACACATTTGGAATTGGCAAGCTACTGTGAAGAGGCAGCATCGTCACTCTTTATTACAATCCTGGTTTGTTGCTTTCTTCACCCCATTTTATATCTGCATTTTACAAATGATCAAGTGATCTATTCTGTGATAGTTCCTTCATCAGTCTTGAACAAAGATTACCTCAACACGTTAATGTGGATTTGAGTACTGTAATCTAATTTTCCATGTGAAGGAATTGCTTTTAAGGTTCTTACAGTAAATACTTGCTAAAATGTTGAATCCATTTTTTATTTTGAAACGTTGAAGAGAAGGCTCTTAAAAATTAAATGGTGGCTGTGATCTTCAAATGATACACTCATGTAGTTTTGGATTAAATAGAAAGCCCCTTATCAAATGAAGGAGAAATGTTAGAACATCTATCCTTTAGCAGTAAAAAAAAAAGTTTTTTTATATGAACAACTTACAAGTTTCTGCTTTGACTGTTTCAAGGCATGGTTTATTAATCAGCGTAAATAAACAAACGTGTAAATCCTGGACAGACATAAAATACTGTAGTAACTCAGTGGCACAGGCAGCATCTCTGGTCGACCCAAAACGGCACCCATTCCTTCTCACCAAAGATGCTGCCTGTCCCGCTGCTCCAGAATATTGTGTCTATCTTTGGTTTAAAAAAGCATCTGCAGTTCCTTCCAATGCATGTAAATCCTGGAGTTGTGCATGAACTAAAGATAACATTGCAAATAAGAAGTTTCTGCATAACTAAGTTGTAATAACTGTTCAGCTTACGATGGATTGAGTATTTGTTCCTGAGATATCAGAAGCCATCATTATATCACCTATTATTTATTGTTGTCAACCAAGTACAACTAATTACCATAAGACGATACGGCATTGGGGCAGAATTAGGCCGTTCGGCCCATCGAGTCTGCTTCGCCATTCAATGATGGTTGATCAATGGTGTAGTGTACCTGGACTTTCAGAAAGCATTTGATAAGGTCCCACATAGGAGATTAGTGGGCAAAATTAGGGCACATGGTATTGGGGGTAGAGTGCTGACGTGGATAGAAAATTGGTTGGCAGACAGGAAACAAAGAGTAGGGATGAACGGGTCCCTTTCAGAATGGCAGGCTAGTAGGGTACCGCAAGGCTCGGTGCTGGGAACGCAGCTATTTACAATATACATTGATGATTTAGATGAAGTGATTAAAAGTAACATTAGCAAATTTGCAGATGACACAAAGCTGGGTGGCAGTGTGAACTGTGAGAAGGATGCTATGAGAATGCAGGGTGACTTGGACAGGTTGGGTGAGTGGGCAGATGCAGATTAATGTAGATAAATGAGAGGTTATCCACTTTGGTAGCAAAAACCGGAAGGCAGATTATTTAAATGGTGTCAAGTTGGGAAAAGGGGAAGTACAACGGGATCTGGGGGTCCTTGTTCATCAGTCAATGAAAGTAAGCTTGCAGGTACAGCAGGCAGTGAAGAAAGCGAATGGCACGTTGGCCTTCATAACAAGAGTAATTGAATATAGGAGCAAAGAGGTCCTTCTGCAGTTGTACAGGGCCCTAGTGAGACCACACCTGGAGTATTATGTGCAGTTTTGGTCCCCTAATTTGAGGAAGAACATTCTTGCTATTGAGTGCAGCGTAGGTTTACAAGGTTAATTCCCGGGATGGCGGGACTCATATGCTGAGAGAATGGAGCGGCCCAGCTTGTATACTCTGGAGTTTAGAAGTATGAGAGAGGATCTTATTGAAACATATAAAGATTATTAAGGGTTTGTACATGCTAGAGGCAGGAAACATGTTCCCGATGTTGGGGGAGTCAGAACCAGGGCCCACTGTTTAAGAATAAGGGGTAAGCTAATTAGAACGGAGATGAGGAAACACTTTTTCTCACAGAGAGTTGTGAGTCTGTGGAATTCTCTGCCTCAGAGGGCGGTGGAGGCAGGTTCTCTGGATACTTTCAAGAGAGAGCTATACAGGGCTCTTAAAAATAGCGGTGTCGGGATATGGGGAGAAGGCAGGAACGGGGTTCTGATTGGGGATGGCGGTGCAGGCTCGAAGGGCCGAATGGCCTACTCCTGCACCTATTGTCTATTATTTATCTTATTTCTTTCTCAACCCTATTCTCTAGCCTTCTACCTGTAACCTTTGATGGCCTTACTAACCAAGAACCTATCAATCTTTTTTTAAATACCCAATAAAGGCCTTCTTTGCCATCTGTGCCAATGAATTCCACAGATTCACCATTGTCTGGTTTAAGAAATTATTCCTCATCTCCATTCTGAAGGTAAACCCTTCAGAAGGACATGCTTCAGAAGGTATACTGAGTCTGTGCCTCTGGTCGTAGATCCTCCTACTACAGGAAACATCCTCTCCATATCCACTCTATCTTTCAATATTCAGTAGGCTTTTTTGTTACATTTACAATGTTAAATTTTAACCCATCTAAAGAAAATTGGCAAGGAAATGCTTTTACTCTTACAGTTTTCTTTAATAAATTATTGCAATTGATTAGAATAGTCCTAGACAAAAGGTGCTCATTGAATTGAAAAGAACTATCATGTGAGAATGCTTACGGAGATGCAAATGTTATAGTAATAGTGCAGCAATAGTATTAGTACAGGTCCACCACCGATTTTCCAGCACCCTTGGTTCCAGAGCCTTACCGGATTATCTGATTTGCCGGACCAACAGAGGTCATGTAAAAATAATTCATAACAACAATAATGCAGCCTGTTGTTTCCACTCAACATGTTAATTTATGCAAAGAACCAAAAGGGAGAAGACACGAGAGCACAGCCACCTGCGCACAACTTAAAGTAAAAGCGCACAGCAAACCGAGCTCAGCTGCTGTTCAGAGACGGCAGTGCTGCGCTCTCTGTCCCTGAGCCGGACCCACTCACTTGATCTTGAATCGGGCAACTTGCACCCCTAAGGCTCATGCACACTCCCAATCCGATTATTTTTTTAAACATGAACTCCTTATCCCATTCTATCGACACATTACAACACCGTGTTTAAATCAAACTCTGCCAGCCTTGCAACACCACAATAACATTCTCTCTTCCTCCGCCAGATGGCGCAAAGATGAACATTTACTTCCTATCCCTTCTCTTCTTCCATCATTCATCTCCTCTGGTAAGAATTCTTCTGATATCTCCCAGCACCTTTGCCACCTGTGCCTGGTCATGTTCCCAACCCTTGTCCCTTCCCTTTTCGGCATTCAGAAGGCACTGTTTCATCCGTCTCCTGTTCCGCTCTTCCTTTCTCGTGGAATTTGGCGCTCTGCACCTGCTGGAGTTGACATGCCACCCTATCCCATCATCTAAGTATCCAAGCGGTCTTTGCAGATGGAATAGTAATTTACTTTAACTTCATCATATATGGGTCTTGTACGCCGTCTGAAGAAGGGTCTCGACCAGAAATGTCGCTTATTTCCTTCGCTCCATAGATGCTGCTGAACCCGCTGAGTTTCTCCAGCATTTTTGTCTACCTTCGATTTTCCAGCATCTGCAGTTCCTTCTTAAACAGGGTACACGGTGCTCATATTAAGGTCAGCCACCTCTTACTTTGGAGAAGTCTAACGTGGTTTGGGTGAACACTGCAGAACATAACCCTACAGTCCACAGTGGATATCTTGAACTTCCAGTCACCTGTCACTTTCATTGGTATTGGTGTCCGTTTATTATTGTCACTGATATAGCAAATATTATTTTGTGTGTTATCCAGTCAAATCAGATCAAATGTGAGAAAAATCAAACTATTCAGAAATGCAATAGGCAGTACAAAGGGAAAAAATAGTAGTGCAGAATAGTATTACAGCAATGGAGAAAGGGCAGGTAAAATAAAACTGCAATGATTTAGGTCAGGAGATTGCGACTAATCTTAGCTTATTCCATTCAACATCTGATAACGGAGAAGAAGCTATTCCTGAATCTGATGGTACGTGGTTTCAAGCCTGACTGAAAGGAGAGAAATGGGAATGGCTGGGGTGTAAGTGGTCCTTGATTATGTTGGCTGATTTCCCAAGGCTGCGTGAACTGCAGATAGGGACAGAGGAGGGAGGGAGAAGTGGCAGGTTTGCATGATGGGCAGGGCCAGGTCCATCCAATTATCTAGCCAATTCAACATCCTACATGTTTCTCAATGTCCTCACCCCCAATATAAGCTTGAGAACAGCATCTCATCTATCACTGGGATAAGCTGCAGCCTTTGGAATATACTAAATTTAACAAATTCAGGAAATCCCTTATTTTTCCCCTCCTTGGATGTGTGTCTCTCTCTCTCTGATTTAATCTGTTCCTTTTTTTTCTTGTATTTCACCGGTCCCAGTTTTAAAGCAGTTGTCACCTTGACAACGTTGCTCTGCGACCTATCTCAGACTTTCCCAATACCCTCCATCATTTTGCAACTTAAAGCAAGAGTTGAGTGTTTTATTGTCATATGCCCCAGAGAGCAATGACATTCTTACTTGCAGCAGCACAACAGAATATGTAAACATAGTACACTGTAACAACTGTATAGGCTGGTTCATGTCTAGTGATCCTAAGAGGGGTACATTGTTGTAAACTGTGGAACTGGTTAACCAACATTTAGTGGAGGAAGGGCGGGAAGAGGATAGGGAGGGTGGAGGGGAGTGTTCATAGAAGTTACCTAAAATTAGAGAATTCAATGATTATACTGCTGGGTTGTAAGTTGCCCAAGTGAAATATGAGGTGCTGTTCCAATTTGCTTTACTCTGGCAATGGGGGAGGCCCAGGACAGAAAGGTCAGTGTGGGAATGGGAAGGGAAAATACAAGATGAAGTCTTTAGTTGTTCCTCTGGATGTCTTGCTCCTTTTAATTACCACAGATAGCATCTGAGTGCCATCTGGGCAGTGTATAAATTCATCATTGCCTTGTACAAAAAAGAAAGCTCGGAAACGTTTACTTGATTATACAATGACATTTCTAGGAAAGTAAAGATTTGGCACAACACCCACAGTTCAAAGCAAATCAAAATAATTATGGCTCTGAACCTGAATGATCACCATCTCGTGTTCATAAACATTAAACTGAATTTGCATATGTTATGGTTATTCTACATTTAGATGCCAATTCCAATTCAAAATTTATATTAATATTAAGTGTATCCTTGGTTCTGGCAGTCAGCATATTCATAAACACTTGTTATCACAGGTTTTGGACTTTAAATAGCTACACAGACATTCTCTGTATTCATGGGGCACTGTTATGGTGCAGTTAGTTTAGAGATACAACGTGCAAACAGGCACTTTGTCCCACCAAGTCCACGTCGACCAGCGATCACCCGTACACGAGTGCTATATAATCCCAGTTTTGCATCCTACACACTAGGGGCAATTTTACAAAAGTCAATTAACCTACAAATCTGCCTTACAATTCAATAGACAATAGGTGCAGGAGTAGGCCATTCGGCCCTTCGAGCCAGTCCTGTCTATGGAATGTGGGACAGCACCTGAAGAAAACCCACATGGTAACAGGAAGAATGTGCAAACTCCATACAGATCAATTTTCCTCCTGGGATAAATAACGTTCTGTAGTTTCGTATCATATCGATAGCACCTATTGTCAGGATTGAACCAGGTCTCTGGTGCTGTAAGGCAGCAACTCTGCCATTGTGACACCCTTAAATACTTTCATACTTATTTAATACTTTCACAACTTGAAACCAACATGCTAATCCAATGTGGTAAACATTCCTCATATTTAAAATAAAATCTCTCTGGCTATGTGGTCAACATTGGTGAGGCCAGCACACATGGCTGACACCAGTTGGCCTTGGGATAATGGTGACAGGGCTTCTTCAAAGGGTTCTGTTATGCAGAACCTTTGATCCTCATCATAAGTTTGAAATAGATGCAATTGTGTTTCAGTGCTGCCAAATATCTTTACTCTAAAGTATATACTTTAATATAATGCTCTGGAACTCCAAACGACGCGTGGAGACCTGATAGAAATATATAAAATTACGAGGCATAGATAGGATGGAAAAATCAAATACTAGAGGGCATTGCTTTAAGGTGAGAGAGGCAAAGTATAAGGAGATGCATGGAGCAAGTGTTTTACACAGAGTGCGATGAATGCCTGAACATGCTGCCAGGGTGGTTTTTGTAGCAGGTACATTAGTGACATTTAAAACAGTTTTGGATCAGCACATAGATATACAGGGAATGGTGGGATATGGACTATATACAGGTAGATAAGTGATGATCTTGGCTTCAAGTTCAGCATAGACATTGTGGCCCAAAGGGGCCTGTTCTTGTTCTATGCTCTAAACTATATATTAATGACTTGGATGTAAATGTTGGAGGTACAATTAGTATGTTTATGAATGACATGAAAGTTGGCGGTTAGCAAGGTTGATGGTAACAAGGTTGTCTAAGGCCATTGCAGCATATGGAACTAATGGAAAGTGAATAGTCGAAATGTGTAGGAAGGAACTGCAGATGCTGGTTTAAACCCTCTGTTTTAAACTTCAACAGTCTGAAGAAGGGTCTCGGCCCAAAGCATCACCCATTTCTTCTCTCCAGAGATGCTGCCTGGCCCACTGAATTACTCCAGCTTTTTGTATCAATTTAATGGAAAGTTAGGTTGAGCATTGGCAGAGGTATTTAATTCTGACAAGTTCAAGGCGAGTGGAAAGTCAAACAGGGTAGTATATTTGAAATCTACAAAATGGCGGCGCCCTGGTTGGCTGCGGCTGCATTGACTCTCGTTAGGGATAGCAGTAAGTTTTCTAAGGTCCGGCTTCATAACTTGCAGCGGGCAGGCTGCAAGTTAACGTACGATCATGGGGCATTACTGAGATTACAACGGTTAAGCAGTAGAGACTACGTGGACGTTGAACTCGAGGAACGCCTGCACTGTCTCGGACTGCTGTGTCGGGAGAACCCAGCGGCCTGCAGAATTGCGGAGATATTCTCAAACACTGGATATATATTTATTTTACAGAACCATGCACATGAGGCATTTTTATGGACGCACCTAGCACTTTTACTTTTGCTATTTACCTGATTTGGAGAGTCAAATGCAACGAAATTTCGTTCAAGGTGCACTGTGTCTAGGTGTATATCTGAATGACAATAAAGTTTTCATTCATTCATTCATTCATTTACAGTAAATGCGAGGCCATGGGGGATTGTTGATGAACAGAGACACCTTGCAATTTGAGAAGATAGTTCCCTGAAAGTGGAAACACAGGTCAGATGGATTCTTATTTGTACCAATGGTTCCTACATTACCTTTATAATCTCTGACCAAGCCTAACATGGACATGGGCACACACTTATTTTGGTTTGTGTGGATTTCCCCCATAATGTTAATGATGCTCTTGTATGGACAGCTGGATGAAGAGGAGAGTCCAGGTGTTGATTAATCCATGCTGCATGGATTTTAGTAGAGGTACTCATTCTACTAATGAGACTAGAATTATGCAGAATATTCCAGGTAAGGTCCAGCCAGGGCCTGTCCAACTGCAGTATGAGGTGTTTCCTTTTGCATTCAGATCTTCCTGCTATAAAGGTCATTCCACTGTTTGCCTTCCTAAAGGCTTACTGTACCTGGAAATATACTTTCAGCAATTTATGTACTAGAACACCCATGAGCCACTGAACAGCAAGAGTATGCAGTCCCTCACTGGTTTCACAACACCTGCCATGTTCTAGCAACTATTCAAGTGATTACAGACTGTAACCCAAGCTCTATCCAGGTCAGAGATTTCATTGCAATTGTTTGCTCCCAGATTTCAGTCTTCTCAGTGCCTCTGATTATTTCATGCCCAACCTTCTCATGTCCCAGCTTTGTGCACCATCTCCACCTTCCACACTAACCCTCTGCGTGGTTCTGCCAGATACCCCAATTTCTAGCCATCCCTACATTTTAACAACCATTTAATGTACGGTCATCTTTAATGCATCTTGTGAAAATATAAATTCTTGATAAAGCTTGAATTCTGCATGGACACTGTAAACAGAGGGACAGAAGGGAGAACACATCTAAAGAAAGTATAAAAGCTTGAATAGAGTCTCACTCTTAAACAATAATGTGTTTGAGATGTGTTTTAGTAGGGAAATTCCTATGAACATTTGGAATCACAAGGAGATTGAGAATGAAAATATTTGAAGGACATTACAAAGAAACATTCTGCAAATTAAGAGTGTAAAACTAGCAAAAGGTGCAGAAAGCCCTCAGTTATTCAGCAAAGCTATGTTTGATTCTAGATAATGGTAACTACAATGGAATTTCACTCTTCCATCTATTACCATAAACAGCATCTCCTTGCAAGCAGTGTGTTAATCATGAAGAAAAACAGGCAGTCTGCCATTTGATAGACGAGTGATCTACGTACTTGAAAATATGTCCACATAATTCTTTGAGTCCAAACAGAATATAGGATTAAACCTAATAAAGATGCACAGATTGTAATTTTCATATTTCAAAATAAAACATGATTGAATTATATGCAATGCTTTGAATGACAGAAATTCCACCTAATATGCTTGTGAGTAATTTTAAAGTGTACATGACACTATTTATGGTATCAACACTCCTGAAAAATTACTTAAAGAACACGTAGTAAACAAATTAATCAATCAGTATTGAGAAGGGGGGAGAAGGGGTGGAGACACTTTTAAGAAGCCAGACAACTTTTAATAAAGTTTAGCAGGCATTTAACATTACCGGTCGGTTTACTTACCTTTTTTTTCTCAACGAGCTTTACTTTCGACTACCTTCGATTTCCTTCGACTACCCTCGATTACCTACGAATACCATGCCGACCTACCACGACCTACCTCAACTAAACCTACGAGTAAAAAAATATCTATTTTTTTTCCATGGTGACCTGTTTTTACTCACGGGCATTTTTCAGCATGTTAAAATATGCGCCGCCACCTAGCTGAGGCCTCGAGTACACGGGGACTACTCTCGAGCATGAAGGAGAGTTACAAAGACCTCCTAGGACCTCGTGTCGACCATGCTGCGAGTATGAGTCGAGGGCAAACTCTTCTGAACTCGCGGATTAGGTCGCCCAAGTGGGACAGCCCCTTTATATTCCCTTCAGGTTATTATCTTGTAACCGATATATGTTACAATATTGAATATCTACAGTTGAGAAACCACTGACCAGTCATTTAAGGTCAGCAGATTTATTTGTCGTATTTCACAGCCAATGTCTGGTTACTGTGCTATGTGATTAGATGAATTATAGAACATAGTAATATAGAGTTTATATTAATGGTTCCTTTTGTTCTCACCTTTCATCATGATAGTCTTCACACTCAACAGATCTTTCTTCTTAACTTGGGTCACATTCAATATGATGGCATGAGCATTTTAAGTAAAGTCCCCCACTCCTTTCTTTCCTGTGCCTCGCCCATTTCTCCCACTATGCCCCCACTCCACCCAGTCACCCTGCTCATTTCACCTCCTCTGTACACGCATCTCCCATCCCCAAGTTCCTAATTTCCATTTTATCCCCCCCCCCCTCCTTACTCTGCAACACCCTGTTCCTTTCCACCTATGTTTCTCCCTCTGACTTTACATTTTTAGGTATCATCATATATTTCAAAACCCTTTTGTCTCCTTTTCACCTCTAGCCTTTGTTACTTGTTTCACCCACTTGCCAATCAATCCCCCCTCACCTGTATCCACATCTTTTCCCAGGCTTTGTCCTGCCCCCACCTCTCTTTTCCAGCTTCACCCCCCCACTACAATCGATCTGAATCAAGCCCAATTTGAAATATTGCTTGTCCCTTCCCTCCACAGATGCTGCCTGACCTGCTATGTTCTTCCGTACACAAAATTGCTGGAGGAACTCAGCGGGTGCAGCAGCATCTATGGAGCGAAGGAAATAGGCGACGTTTCGGGCCGAAACCCTTCTTCAGACTCAGAAGTCTGAAGAAGGGTTTCGGCCCGAAACGTCGCCTATTTCCTTCGCTCCATAGATGCTGCTGCACCCGCTGAGTTCCTCCAGCAATTTTGTGTACCTTCGATATTCCAGCATCTGCAGTTCCCTTTTGAATGCTATGTTCTTCCAGCATTTTGTATTTTGCCACGATTCCAGCATCTGCAGTTTCTTGTATCTATATCGCCGTGAAATTCATTTCACTGCACCTTATTATGCATGTGACAAATACATTTGAACCTTGAACCTTTGAACCTTGAACCTCCTTGCTTTTCAGCATTCCAAAGAGGCCATACCCTTCATGTACTCCCATCTCACTCACCCATATCCATTTCTTATTGCACTATCCCGTGCAAAGCCTGTTATTTTGCGTGGTCCTTTATCACCATTCAGGATCTCAAACAATCTTCCCAGATGAAGCTGCTGATATCTCTTCTAATCTTTTTTTTAAGTTAGTGGTCTCCAATCTTTATTGGAGAAACCAAATACAGATTGAAGGTAACCATTTTGCAGAACACCTTTGTCCAATTTGTAAGTGTGACCCCCCGTTTCCAATTATCTATCCTATAAATTTTCCATCTCATTCCTCTTTTCAGTTCGCAAGGTTTGATTTCTTTATCGTTCCAATGAAAACTCAGGGAACAGCGTCTCACCTTCGGTCCTGGCTCATTGCAATCCTCAGGATTTCATTCTGAATTCAACAATTTCAGATAACTTGACTTTCCAGCTTGTGACAGATTGGGCCAGCTCTAATAAAAGGTAATTAGTTTGAATTGTTAATTGTGTTTCTCCCTTCACAAATGCTGCCTAACCTGTTCATCACTTTCTGTTTGAATTAAAGGAAGTAATCATCGTAATATCCAGTTTTTCTTGTAATGTTATTTAATAAATATTGAATTTGTTAATCTCCACTAAATAATTGAACGCATGGCTGAGCTCAAAGAATGATCGTTAATGATATGTACATATAACGTATAACCATTTCCAGTAATAAGAAAAACACAACAGACAACAGAGAAGATCTGTATTTTACTGCTCAATATACAGTGAAATTCATAGATCATGTCTTACAATATACACCAACACAGTGAATCTATGAAAAATGTCATTTTCCAACCATGCATTTTATTTTTTTTCAAATGACATTTAAAAGAAAATATGCAAAGCAACCTATATTTTTTTTAAAGCAAAAAAAAACTAAATGACTGGGACTCAAATTTTCTCCTGATCTGAATTTTCTTTGATGGCTATCAATGGCCCTTTTACCCAGCCTAGATCATTCTTCCTAAAGTATTTGATTCTTAATTATGTTAGGTAAAGGCATCCTATTTTTACATTACAAATCAATAAAAATACATGATTTTTTTGGATTTTTAACAAATTTTAGTCCTTTAAATTACATTTAAAGGGTCAACAGCCTACAAATAAGAGAATGATCGCAGAGAATGATCATTTACAAGAATGATCTCAGGAATGATTGGGTTAACATATGATGACACTGGGTCTGTACATGCTGGAATTTAGAAGAATGAGGGGGGACCTCATTGAAACTTACCAAATAATGAAAGGCTTGGATAGAGTGGATGTGGAGAGGATGGGAGAGTCTAGGACCAGAGGTCATAGCCTCAGAATAAAAGGACGCACTTTTAGAAAGGAGATTAGGAGGAATTTCTTTAATCAGAGGGTGGTGAATCTGTGGAATTATTTGCCACAGACGGCTGTGGAGGCCAACTCAATAGATATTTTTAAGGCTGAGATTGACAGATTCTTGCTTAGTACATGTGCCAGCGGTTATGGGGAGAAGGCAGGAGAGTGGGGTTGCGAGAGAAAGATAGATCAGCTGTGATTGAATGGTGGAGTAGATTTGATGGGTCGAATGGCATAATTCTGCTCCTAGAACTTATGAACATGAATAAATGACATCAATTTCTACTTGTGAAGGATCATCGTCATTTAAATATTTAATTGCTTAGATATTCATTGTTGCTGTTGAGATTTAAAGAGTGAAAGATCTGACTACCCAGGGTGAGCCATTTTACACTTTTTAGCTAACTATTTTGTTTCTATTCTATCTTTACAGTTATAATATAAGAAAGTCACTGAACATGCAATGGCATTGAGTGTAATAGACAGTATAGCACCAGTGCATTTAAAGTGGTAGAATTTTCCTAAAACATTGTTCTCTGCTTCACTCGATATAATTGCACTTCTGGTTATTTTACTGTATTGGGAGTAGTAAATATTATTTGAATTTTTTGCTGAGGAAATTACTCTAAATGCATTTTAAAGAACTAAGTTTTCCATGAAGTGTTTAGGTCTTTACCCCTCTGCCTTAGATATCGATTCTGAAACACAATCATTTTATGTAAATTATTTATTAAAGCAAACCTACACATCTCATAATCATTCTCCATATAAATAAGAATTGTGTGTTGTTAACAAACAAATGATTAGGTTGATACTTTAAGCATTAGTTTCTAATCTACTCATATGGTTAGATGCAATTGAAAAATATAAGCTTCTAACAAACACATTTTTAAAAAGGTTGTTCAGTTTTACCATAAAGATTACTCCCATTGAAGCATAATTTTCCTACGGTGCTGGAGTGATGTGATTCCATTAATATTTTTTTACGTATCACTAACTCTCAATAGACAGGGTATAGAGAAACAGGGGTTCACGGAAAGAATGAAATGATGGTTGAAATTTGCACCCGAATCACCATTTACTTTTTAATTCACAACATCGATTCAATGACACCTTGATGATTATATTGGGCCTTTTTTGTGTTGGAATTCGATTTCTGTTACCAAAGCAACAGATTGCAGTTTTCTCCTAAACTTTACTAAACTTTGTCACTAATTTATTTATGCTAGCGGGTTGGAGAGTTCCATTTTGGCAGTCCATTTACAAAGTGTTGGATTTCTGTTGAAGTCATCAAAAAATTGGCATATCCGCAATTCCTTTCAATGGAAATAAACAATGAAGAACATCCATTATGAATCTTCAATTCCAAACTATACAATGCACGATCAATACAACTATGGTAAATGGTAAGAATCATCTTCCCTTAGGTTAAGGGCCTGTCCCACTTTCACGACCTCTGCCAAGTTTGCCCTTGACTCATACTCGCAGCATGGTCGTCACGAGGTCGTAGAAGGTTGTAGGTAGGTCGTAGTAGGCCGTGATGCTAGTCGTAGGTACTCGTGACATTAAGTACGTCGGAGCGTTTTTCTAGCATGATGAAAAATGTCCACAAGTAAAAAAGGTCGTGAATTAGGTTGTGAAAGTGAGACAGGCCCTTTACAAAGCACTTTAAATTTGATACAAATGACACATTCACATCTCTGTATATTTATTTTTGATCAGAACTGTTGTACTTTAACATGTGAAATTGCTTAAAAAATAGTGTTTTTGTTTCAAAGACAAAAAATAACTTTCCGGAGATTGCATCAATGTATTTGTCAATACTTAAAAAAAATTACATAAGCAACGAGAAGAAAAAATCCCTATTTTAACACGTGTATCTTTTACATCATTTAAGAATTACTTATTGGGGCTAGTAATTGACCTTGAATATTTTAATCTTGCAGATTACTAGTTAAAGTAAATTAAATATTGAACAGCTAGATATTTTGACAGCAATGCTACCCAATCATCAATTTGCTCTGAAAGGCTCCTGTTAATTTTACAAATTTATATTCTTAAATTAGAGCACCCTGAACAGATTATTTTAGTCGAGATGAAATTGCACATATCTTTTCAATGAGCCTCAACGGGATACCATCATCCACTCAGTCTGCAAATTGACTGATGCCTGCACAGGAAGTACACAGATGCAAAAGCGAATAGCAGCAGTTTTGAATTCCATCAACCATCTCTGCAATCAGCATAGTTCCCATGTATCCAGAAACAAATCTGTGCATATTTAAGTGGAGTAATGCGCACAGCCACATTGTAATCCTGCTGTGCTCCACTGACATCCACCCACTGATGGCCAGAAAAGACTCCGATGATCTTGCGTTTCCAAGCGCGTTGCTCTGGCTCCTTAAGACGAATGTAAATACCTGAGCCACTCGCTCCGGGCTGGGCATCGCAGTACTGATACAACAAATCACTGGATTCATCAGAGACAGTGCAGAAACGATAAACCAAATTCCCGGGCTTGTCATTATCGAAGCTTGAGAAATGAATCCGATTACTTGGCATATTCTTCACCGGAGGGCTAATCCCTATCTCCATATACTTGGTCTTCTGAGGTCTTTTTAATTCCAGAACAGCATAATCATAATCCACAGCAATATCATTCGCCACACCTTTGAACCAGCCCTTCGGTACTTGGGTGCGCACTACTCTTGACCACTGAAATCTTGGCTTGCCCTTTGCTGATCGTTTATTCCTTTTGGATCCTCTCCTTTTTCCACCTCCTTTGGTTCTCATCTTTAAAAATCCGACCCGGAGCCTTTTGGCACCTTTTACATAGTCTTTTCCATCATGGATGCAGTGAGCTGCTGTCAGCACGTGTTTTCGAGACACTAAAACCCCAGTACATCCTGTGGAGATTTTCACTGCGGTGTTAAAGGGGTAGCTAGTTATGAAATGCTTGTCACTGATGCTAAACCTACTGTCCAAACCAAAGACCTGCCTCCTTCTCCTCCTCCTAGAACGGCCTTCACTTTTAGCAAACTCAAATTCGTTTTTCAGGTCAGATTCTTTGATGTTCACCTCAGTCATTGTACGTGTCCCATTACTGTACACTGTTTCATATGAAAGGTAACTCTGAAGGTCGGACACAGTTGGCAGTGGTAGTTTCTTTTGACACTCAATCCCACAGGTTGAATTAAGCAGGAATTTGCTTTTAGCTTCAAATCTTGGAGGTTCTATTGTTATAGTTCTTCTGTTCAACAGTTGTGGTGCTTGTTGTAAGTGCCACGTGTAATTTTCCACATTGTCAATCCCAAATGCAAGTAAGAATGTGTTCATGGAAAGTAATAACAAAAGTTGTATAGTTCCCATCGTGAAACCAGATTTTCTGTGAAGAAAGTTAAAGAAAAGATTTATTATACAAAGTACAATGGTACTTTATTTGTTAAATGTACTGAGGTACTGTGAGATTCATTTTTGTATACAGTTCAGTACAAGTATCAAATACATCTTAGATAAGCATCTCAGTTACAGCACAAGTGTATAGCAGTAGTACACTGAGATAGTATAGTCGCCAGTTTTTGCGCCATTTTCAAGCCCCCACTTGTAAGTGCAAGCTTTATATGTAAATATAAAAATATCTTCTGATCCAGTACTTACAAGCTAACACATTCTCACTTATGCAATATAACATAACATTTCTGGCTAAAACATTTTCTATAAGGAAGATCATTCATCTACTATGTAGCATCAGAATTTTACAGCAAATTAGGTTACTTAACCCACTGGTGTACCATGATGAGCCATCTGAAAGTCCTGCCTATCAATTTCCATACAGCTGCTCTCCTGAAATGCTTCTATTTCTTTGTCAAATGGAATGACTGAATTATATTATTGTTTTTGGAATTATCTGCAGATCTTCAGAGTTTCCGAAGAAATTGTAATAGTAATCCACCTTTTCCATAAATAACAGCAGAATTCAAATCACCTAGTAAATTAATTGGATAAATTCCACCGGCTCCTTTACCATTTTCAAACTTTCACCTGGTGTGGTTCAGATCATGCACTTTCCCCACCAATGGGAGCTATGTCGATAATGTATAGCAGAGTATAGGAATAAGGGCAGCACATCTTAAGCTTATTCTGTATTTCTGTGAGAAATTTAGCCATGATCACAGTGAATGGTGTATCTTGCTCAAAGGGCTAAATGGCCTACTATTGCACCTATTGTCTATTGTCTAACATTCCCAATATATATCTTGTTGAAGGTACACAAAAATGCTGGAGAAACTCAGCGGGTGCAGCATCATCTATGGAGCGAAGGAAATAGGTAACGTTTTGGGCCGAAACCCTTCTTCAGACTGATCGGTAACGTTTCAGGTCGAAACCCTTCTTCAGACTGATTCTTCAGACTATATATTTTGTTCATTTTGGTTAACTAAAGTCTATAAAACTGAAATTTAAAATAATCTTACATCAATTGACATAATTGGTATTTACAAGAAGGTGTTCAAAACCTCTATAACATTGAGGTAATTTCAACCCTGAAAGGCCTGGGTTTAATTTTTAATTTATACCTCCTTGTCTTAGATTTTCCCAACAGATGGATACTTAATCTATCAGTTACTTTTAATAATGCCAAAGTGCAATTAAACCAACCTTACAATTTGAACAAACTCAGTATCTTGTAACAATTTAACCTATTAAATCCACTCACCACTTCAATAATTCTTCTCTAAATTCCCTGTTTTATATCCTTCCCATGAAGTGCCCAGAATTGCTCATAAAAATCAAATTGCAAAATAACTTTCTCTGCTGCAAACTAATATTCTGGGTATAACAAACAGTATTCCATTATCCTGCTTGATTACTTTCTGTGTCTGTGCATGAAATTTTAATAAATCTTACTATATAAGTCACTAATTCCCTGAGGACCTTCAATACTTCTGGTAAACTATCTTGTAAAATGATTGTCAGGCTAGCTCGGCAGTTCATTAAAGAAATCTCACCATTAAATGCAAGGTCACTAGCTGCTCTTGTTCCCTTTATAGAAATTGATTAATTCCAGAATGTTTATCGTAATTGAAATATGACTTCAGGTATTGACTGTTTTATATCAAAAATGGATTTGGCCTGTTTATGGTGCATTAAGACATTTCTATATAAAGCATCAACAGTGCTTTATGGATGGCAGAGTGATGCAGTCAATAGACCCAGTGCATTACAGCTCCAGTGGCTTGGATTCAATCCTGCCCTCCAGTGCTGTCTGTGGAGATTACATGTTCTGCCTCTGACCAAATTGATTTCCCCCAGGTGTTAGTTGTAGGGTATTTGATATATGGCCTCACTGGAGGCAGGAGATGTTTCGAGATTGGATGGGGGTTGCAAGTATCTTCACTGCCTCAGGGGAGTGGGATGCTATCGTAACAAGGTTATGGCATTGGGTGCTATTTCATCCTTGGTATGGCAATTGCTCTGACCAAAACTGTAAGAAATTGCAAAGACCTATGAATGCAGCCCAGTCCATTCCATACACCACCCTCCCTCAATACTCCCTCCACCAACTCCACCTATATTATATAGAAGATAGACACAAAAAGCTGGAGTAACTCAGTAGGGCAGGCAGCATCTCTGGAGAAAAGATATAGGTGACATTTTGGGTTAAGACCCTCAGATCTTCAGACTGAGAGTCAGGAGAGAGGGAAACAAAAGATACAAAAATGTACATAAAATAAATGATTGAAAGATATGCAAAAAGAGAGATCAAAGCCAGCAGCGATGACCAAGGAAAGGTGGAGCCCACAATGGTCCATCGGTGGCTGTGGAGAAGGTGATAACGAATAATACAAACAGTGAAACTCAGCAGCACGACAGTGAAACTAGTACGAATGACTAAAGTGGGGAGAGACGGAGGGAGAGGGGATGCAAGTGCTACTTGAAGTTAGAGAAATAAATATTCATATTCTATATTATACTCTACATCAAGAAAGCAGCCAACATAATCAATAACCACTCAGGTGCCAGTTATTCTTTCTTCTCCCCTGTCCCAATGGGATGATGCTTGAGCAAAGGGGAAGACACAGAGGGCAGAATATGTTTTGCATTGTAGTACATCAGTTCCATAGACAGAGTCCAATGGCCTCAATGGGGTCGAGGTGAATCGGACAATACCCTAGCTTATGGAAGGACTGTTCTGGAGCCTGTTATCATGGGGGAAGAAGCTGTTCCTGAGTCGGGTGGTAAGTGCTTTTGAGCTTCTGTATCTTCTGCTGGATGGGAGCAGAGTGAAGAAGGAATGGAACACTGGTACATGGAACTTAATGCTTTAGGCAGCACCTGCTTTGTAGGCACCGATGGAAACCACCCAATGCTGTCCTGTCTCCACGGAGGTTCACCATGATCCATCCACCTCTACATTTGGCCTCTCCCACACTGGGGCAGCAGGAAGCTCTTCATGAAAAGCAGTGCACCTAGAGGGTGCACACCATTACTGATGTCCTCAGTGACAGTGAGAGCAGATCCACATCCATTGAAGAGGAAGATGCAACATATTGTTTACTGTATATTTGGTGCCGCATTTGCCACCACATATCAAAAATACTTCTTTGACCTGAGATCATAAGAATTGCGGTATAAATGCAAGCCCCTACTTATTTGTTTATGACTGTATCATCCACCTGCAGTTAAACTAATACTAATATTTTATTTAGCATTATATTGTCAAGAAGTATTATGTCATTTCCAAATATAATTATTACCATAGTGCATGTTATACCACAAAGTACTGGAGTAACTCAGCGGGTCAGGCAGCATCTTTGGAGAACATGGAAGGGTGACGTTTCGAGTCAGGTTAGAGAACAATGTCTCCTCTCATCTCTCATCGGGATCAATAGAAATGATTTCCACCAATTGCCTTGAACAAGAGTTGAAAATATCAGCCGTCCAACGACTTACATCACTTGCATAAAGTCACAGAGCTTGTTTTCCAACATAGAAAATAGGTGAAGGAGTAGACCCTTCAAGCCAGCATCAGCATTCGATATGAGCGTGGCTGATCTCCAGAATCTACCCTGTTCCTGCTTCTTGCATATCCCTTGATTCTGTTAGCCCGAAGAGCTGTATCTAACTCCCTTGAATACATCCTTGCTACTTGGACATCTTGGTATGATAGATTGACGTCACTGACAGGATTTATGCCTGCGTAACGCACTGAACAGAACCAGATAGTCAGATTATATTGGCTGAAGATGAAAGTCAGGCAGATCACCAGCTGTTATTGTGGCATTTTTAACATGCTGTTGAAATCAACGCATGAGATAGACTGTGCAGAATATTATTGAGGTTCTGTGTACTCCAATCTGCATTTAAAACTGCAATGAGTACAATAAACCGATCCAACTCAACGTTTGCTTATTTAGAAACACACCAGGTGTATGATCATTGTTTTGGATTTTACTGCATTTAATAAGGGGTTGTTTGGCTTTGAAGTTGCTCAATGTTGTCTCCAGTGGTAAAATTCAAAGACCACAAATTTATAATAGGGAAAATTACAACGTGAAATTAGTTGCTTTATAATTAACATAAAGCAAATAACTGTACTTTTAAACATTCCACCTACTTTGAGCTAAAAATTGTTTCCATCCTCTTAAAATGGTTCATATTTTTAGGGTAATACAAAAACAGGTTTCTTCAGAATGGAAATGGATATGCCCATATCATATTACTCACAGAAAATAGAACAGGAACAGGTCCTTTGGTCCATAATCCATAGGTCCATGCCATAGAGGGAGTACAGAGAAGGTTCACCAGACTGATTCCTGGGATGTCAGGACTTTCATATGAAGAAAGACTGGATAGACTCGGCTTGTACTCGCTAGAATTTAGAAGATTGAGGGGGGATCTTATAGAAACTTACAACATTCTTAAGGGGTTGGACAGGATACATGCAGGAAGATTGTTCCCGATGCTGGGGAAGTCCAGAACAAGGGGTCACAGTTTAAGGATAAGGGGGAAATATTTTAGGACCGAGATGAGAAAAACATTTTTCACACAGAGAGTAGTGAATCTCTGGAATTCTCTGCCACAGAAGGTAGTTGAGGCCAGTTCATTGGCTATATTTAAGAGGGAGTTAGATGTGGCCCTTGTGGCTAAAGGGATCAGGGGGTATGGAGAGAAGGCAGGTACAGGATACTGAGTTGGATGATCAGCCATGATCATATTGAATGGCGGTGCAGGCTCGAAGGGCCAAATGGCCTACTCCTGCACCTATTTTCTATGTTTCTATGATGACTACTGAACATGAGACTTCCTTAAACTGATCTCTTCTGCCTGCACGTGCTCCATGTCCATTCATTCCCTGCATATTCATATGACCATCCAAAGGCCTCCCAAATGCCACTATTGTATCTGCTTCCAACACCACCACTGCCAACATGTTCAATGCACCCATCACTCTGTGTAAAAAAAACACCCCACACACTTTCACTAAACTTTGGCCCTTTCATACTAAAGCTCTGCCCTCTAGTGTTTGACATTTCCACCACGGGGAGAAAATTCTGGCTATCTTCCCTGTTCATGCCTCTCATAATTATATAAATTTCTATCATGCATCCCATCAGTCTATTATGCTCCTCTGACCTCAAGAGGTTGACCATAAGTGGGGGTAAAACCATAAAGGAAATTATTCACTTTGGTAGCAGGGTCCTGAATAAAGAGATATAGAATTAAGGCAATTGAATGAAAAGTGATCTGAGGAATACAATTCCTATAGGGCTGATCGGCACTGCTGGTTTAGTTTGGTTTAGTTTATTGTCACGTGTGCCAATGTACAGTGAAAAGCTTTTTGTCGTGTGCTATGCAGTCAGCAGAAAGACTATACGTGATTGCAATCGAGATGTCCACAGTGTACAGGGAAAGGATAAAGGGAACAATGTATAGTGCAAGATAAAGTCCACTAAAGTCCAAATAAAGATAGTCCGAGTGTCTCCAGTGAGTAGATGGTGGATCAAGGCCGTTCTCTAGTTGTTGATAGGATGGTTCACTTCTCTGATGAAGGCTGGGAAGATACTGTCCCTGAGGGTGTGCATTTTCAAATTTCTGTACCTCTTGCCTGGTGGGAGTGGGGAGAAGAGGGAGTGACTGTGGTGAGACTCGACCTTGATTATGCAGGTGGCCTTGCCATGTGAAATGTCGCTGGAGTCAATGGATGTTGGTTTTTGTGATGGTCTGGGCTGCATCCACAATTCTCTGCAATTTCTTGCAGTCTTGGATGGAGCTGTTCCCAAACCATGCTATGATGCATCCCGATAAGGGTTACTAGGATTAGAAGTGGAGGCAGGTTCCATTGTGGTGTTCAGAAAGATACTGCAGGTTTGTGGGGGAGAGCAGGGGTTTGGGACTTGATTGGATTGCCCTTGCATTCAACCTGTACACACCTGAGGAGCTAAATTACCTCCTTCTATGCTGTCCCCATTCTGTGATTGTAAAGTGAAATGTTAAGATGTTTTAATTAAAATGTTCATTATCTTCTGAATTACTTCCAGAGGAATTTTTAAACTACTACCTGGAGAAATAGGTAAAAACAGGACTTCTAAATAGTCTATAACATAATTTTACACTTTTTAATGAAAATGTTGTTGTGTAACTAACTGGGAAACAAAGAGAACGTGGGAGTAATTTACTTGCTGCCTGCTCATCACACGGAGCCTAACGATGTGGGAAAAATCAAAATAAATGTTATTGTAAGGCGACAACAGCACATCTAGGGTTCTTGAAAATAAGCAACTCAAGCGGCTTATCATCAAGGTTTGACAAAATCTCAGCTGGACAGCTGAAGGAAGCATATGTTAGGTATAGGAAATTTGTATCCGATAAGTCCTTTGAGGTTTACAGTATATAGGATACGGCAGCGAATTTAAGACAGAAGTAAAGAGGCAAATTGGATTACAGAAAATCCAAACAAATGTTATAAATTATATTGTGTATGGGGAGCCAGGGTGATATATAACCAAGATCCCAAATGACAACTTCTCATTGGTACTCATTGGGAAAGCTATGCTAATATTCGGAAGCATATCTGCAACAGGAAGGAGGTCACATTAGAAGTGTAGGAAAGAACTGCAGATGCCGGTTGAAATTGTAGACACAAAATGCTGGAGTAACTCAGCGGGACAGGCAGCATCTCTGGAGAGAAGGAATGGGTGATGTTCCGGGTCGAGACCTTTCTTCAAGCATGGTCATTCTGTCACATGGATGCAAAGGGTTTATTGAGTCAAAGACTCATTGTCTTACAAGTGTGGGAACAGGTCCTTTGGCCCACTTGCCCACACCGGCCAACATGTCCCATCTACACTTGTCCCATCTACCTGCGTTTGGCCCATATCCCTCTAAACCTATACTATCCATGTGCCTGTCTAAATCTGTAGGAAGGAACTGCAGATGCTGGTTTAAACCGAAGATAGACACAAAATGTTGGAGTTACTCAGTGGGACAGGCAGCATCTCTGGATAAAAGTAATGGGTGATGTTTCAGGTCAAGACCCTTATTTCAGCCTGGAAGGAATTGCAGATGCTGGTTTACGCCAAAGATAGCCTCAAGACCCTTCTTCAGACTGCATTAGGATTCTGAAGAAGGGTCTCGACCCAAAATGTCACCCGTTCCTCTATCTAGAGATGCTGCCTGTCCCGCTGAGTTACTCCAGCATTTTGTGTCTACCTATCTAAATGTTTCATGAATGTTGTGATAGTTTAGTTGATAAACTGGTACAGATTGGTATTTGAAGAAGAATATGACATTTGAAGAAGAATATGACAGTTCTCCGCGATACAAGCCAATTTTATTATTCAGCCAGCTGGACAGGTTATATGATGATTGATCAACTTCCAGATCTGACTGCGTAGAGTCTGTGCCATTTTGCTCTTCATTGCAGCAGCATCTGAATATCATAGCTGCTGTGCTGGATGCAGAGGATTGTGGCCGTCCTGTGGAGTGCTACACCAATTTAAAAAAAAAAAAAAATGTTTTCAAAGTTTCTCCCAGGTAAGAGGAAGTCGAGAACCAAGGGTCACAGTTTAAGAATAAGGGGAGGCCATTTGGGACTGAGATGAGGAAAAGCTTTTTCACCCATAGAGTTGTGAATCTATGGAATACTCTGCCACAGAAGGCAGTGGATGCCAATTCACTGGATGTATTCAAGAGAGAGTATTAGATAGAGCTCTTAGGGCCAACTGAATCAAGCGATATGTGGAGAAAGCAGGAACGGGGTACTGATTTTGGATGATCAGCCATGATCATATTGAATGTTGGTTCTGGCTCTAAGGGCTGAATGACCTCCTCCTGCACCTATTGTCTATGTTTCTATGTCTATGTTTCTATGTATCTATGTTTATGTTTCTGTTTCTATGTGGCTATGTTTCTACATTTCTACGTTTCTATGTAAACATAGAAGCATAGAAAATAGGTGCAGGAGGAGGCTATTCGGCCCTTTGAGCCAGCACCGCCATTCATTGCGATCATGGCTGATCGTCCCCAATCAATATCCCATGCCTGCCTTCTCCCCATATCCCTTGATTCCATTAGCCCTTGGAGCTCTATCTAACTCTCTCTTAAATCCATCCAGTGAATTGGCCTCCACTGCCCTCTGTGGCAGGGAATTCCACAAATTCACAACTCTGGGTGAAAAAGATTTTTCTCACCTCATTCTTAAATGGCCTCCCCTTTATTCTAAAACTGTGGCCCCTGGTTCTGGACTCACCCAACATTGGGAACATTTTTCCTGCATCTAGCTTGTCCAGTCCTTTTATAAGTTTCTATAAGGGTCCCCTCATCCTTCTAAACTCCAGTAAATACAAGCCAAGTCTTTTCAACCTTTCCTCATATGACAGTCCCGCCATCCCAGGGATCAATCTTGTGAACCTACGCTGCAATGCCTCAATCACAAGGATGTCCTTCCTCAAATTAGGAGACCTAAACTGTATGCAATACTCAAGATGTGGTCTTACCAGAGCCCTATACAACTGCAGAAGAACCACTCTATTCCTATACTGAAATCCTCTTGTTATGAAGGCCAACATTCCATTAGCTTTCTTCACTGGCTGCTGTACCTGTACGCCAACTTTCAGTGACCGGTGTACAAGGACGCCCAGGTCTCGCTGTACCTCCCCCTTACCTAACCTAACCCCAACGTTGTTGTTACAATACAAATAAAAGTAAGCAAAATACAATTGCATTGTAACAGCCCTTTGCAAGTATAACCTATATCTTTCTGTTTTTTGACCTTTGAAATTAACCAACCATTACTGCTGATTACTAATAAGTTGAGCTACAAGGAGCTGCAGATGTTGGAATCTTGGGCAAAACACAAAGTGCTGGAAGAACTCAACTGGTCCAGCAGCATCTGGGGAGAGAATGGATAGGTGACTTTTTGGGTTGAGACCCTTCTTCAAAGCGAGGCGGGAGAAAGCTGGAAAAGGGAGATCGGGCAAGATAAAGCCTGACAAGTGATAGGTGGATACAGGTGAGGAGCTGAAGGTTTGATTGGCACATGTATAGATCAACTGACAAAAGCTAGAGGTGAAAAGGAGACAAAAGGGGGTCAGATAAGGAGGGAAGAAGAGGAGTGAAATATCAAGCCATGGAACAGATGTAGGTAGAAGGGGATGGGGAAGGGGAAAGAGGGGTGGATGGAAGATATGAAGGATTAGGGATGAGGGATAAGAGTACTGCTGTGATATTGTTGACCCGCCACTAGGTGGCAGAACATGACAGGAGAGCAACTACAAGTTCTTCATTTCTACAAAAAGTTTGAAGTTTTTACATTGAACGTTGTTTCCTCAATAGTAATACTTATTGGTGTGGTCACTATTTAACGGTGAGACGGTTGCCCTGATATTGGGCACTTTTTGTACATACTTACCGTTCAATTTGCTTATAAGTGACCCATGTTCCACTATTAGATCGTATATCATTTCATCATGTTATTTGCGACACAGTTGCACATTATTCACGTAGAATTGGTGTCACAGATCAGAGAAACTTTTTTCAGCATTGACTTTCACAACGCTGTTTAATGAATCTACCCGCAGATTCCCCCACTACTTCAAATGAATGACAGGTTACAGTGGGGATTGCAAGTCAACATCCAACTGTATCCAATGCAACACCTTTCCGCTGTGACACGGGCTCGGTGCGGTGAGGGGTTGGCTGTGCGTGGACATGAGGTCTGGGTAGATCGCACTTTCCTCACTAAAGGTAGTACCTGGATCCCCAGACATTATGTAAAAGCTTGATTTTGTGATGTAGAATCAGTTTGGACTGAAATCACGGAGAACAAAAAAGAGTGGACACGCCACGGGTGAAAGTTGTCTATGGACCCACTAACGTGACCTCTCGACAATAAATGAGGTCAATCCACCAGGGATTTCGTTTGCAGGGAACTGCAGTTGTCATGGGAGATTTTAATCTAGATGTTGATTGGGCAAACCAAATGGCAAGAGTATAATGAAAAGATAATTTGTGGAGTATTTCGGGGATTGCTTCTTAGAGCACAGGCTCGTTAACCTCAATAGACACAAAATGCTGACCTTAGCAGAACATGTAGCATCTCTGGAGAGAAGGAATAGGTGACGTTTCGGGTCGAGGTCCTTCTTCAGACGGAGTTAATCCCAATATGCTTTCTACAGTGCATCTTCAGAAGTTGGTAAGAGTCGTTGGAGTCAGAAGTCGCTTAGTAGCATGTAAAGGAACTTACCCGGGAACAGGCTGTTTTAGATCTGGCCGTGAGCAATGAAGCGGCCAGCATATGATGCACTCGTGAGGGCGAACATTGTCTAAGTACTGTACTATCTCCGCCCATCCGATAGTCACCCTTCCTCACTTGTATCCACCTATCACTTGCCAGGCGTTGCTCCACCCCACCTCTATTGATCAGCTGTCTCCCCACCTCCACAACCCCAACTCCTCCAGTCCCCCGACCCCCACGGGTACATGGATAGGACGGATTTGGAGAGATATAGACCAAAAGGTGGGACTAGTGCAGCTGGGACATGTTGGCCGGTGTGGGCAAGTTGGGCCGAATGTTGTGTTTCCACACTGTATCACTCTATGACCCGAAACGTTCGCTGTCCATTTCCCTCCAACTTGTTGAGTTCATCCAGCCCTTTGGTCTTTATGTTTGCAGCGGCGCTACCAGCTGGATCGCCCTGCCCTCCGAGTTAATTTGTCGCCGCTCTTGTAGCCGGTATTCTCAAATCTCCACACCGTATCTGTACACGGCGGGTGGTTCGATCGCGATCATGTACAGTATTTCCGCTGACTGGTTAACACACAGCAAAAACTGTTCACTGTACCTCGGTACACGTGACAAGACACTAAACTAAACATTAACATGTTATAATCTTGCTTTAGTAAAAAGATATCTTGAATTGGATTTCAAACTGATTAAATGAATTCCGAACAGTCCTTGACAACCCCACATAATATTAAATAATTTGACTGGCCATTGCTCAATGGTCCATATATTTATACAACAAAAGCAAATATTAATTCAGGACCGGGCTGCATTCATCTTTGAAAGTGAAAGTTGCAAGAAGCCAACGGAACTCCCCAACTCTACTGGGAGCCGAAATACATCGCAAAATTAACATTAAACCAGGGAATCCCGAGGAGCAGTGTTTATATGGGAGATGATGGAAACAAAACACGTCTTTGCTTGGCGGCTTTAAGACACCCCGGGGAAATGTGGTGCGTTTAAAGGCTTGTGTTCAGTCTGAGTAACTCAGTTCGCGGAGGTTCTCACAACTGAACGACAGACGGCGAGGAAGAGGGTCTCGACCCGAAACGTCACCCATTCCTTCTCTCCAGAGATGTTGTCTCATCTCGCTGAGTGATTCCAGCATTGTGTGTCTATCTGTAAATGCTGCCGGTCCGATAAGGCAGCGGACACAGGGCAAGAGGGAGAGAGAGAGAGAGAGTGACTTGGGGAACATTCTGTTGACTCCCCAATAGATAGTGCAGCGTCTCGGGCACACGGGCACACACACACACACGGGCACACACACACACACGGGCACACACACACACACGGGCACACACACACGGGCACACACACACGGGCACACACACACACACACACACACACACACACACACACACACACACACCAGCTCATCGGCACCTACATCCCCACCTACACTACAGCAACCTCGACAAATACCAGATGGAATACACCTCATCACTTCATTCTACTGATCTTGCTCATCATGGGATGATATATTTCCTGGATAATTCAATGAATATGAAATACGGGGATTAAAAAAACAAAACAATATCCTTTAAAATAACTTCCGCTTCCAATAAATAACCAATTTACGAAGTTAAAGCAATGTTTTAATAGATTGGTTTTTGATCAGAATTGGAAAACAAAAAGCGCATAGCAACGGTGTATTGTGGAACTGGCGAGTTCTCGAGTTTAAAACAACTGTAGGTCGAAGAAGTGGCCGGAAACCGCCGGGGTTTGGCCCATTGTATAAGGCATTTGATGAGATTGTACATGAAGATTGAACGAGTTATCGTGTTGTTTGTTGTGTTCTTTTATGTGGTTGTGGTCCCACTTTCGCGCGGAAGAGTTAGGCGAGCCACCTGTATCCAGTACTCGCTGCCTGACCCAGCTGGTTGGCTTGTCTTTCCAACAAAGAGACTCTGCAAAGGTCTGTGCAGGATCTGCCCTCTCGCCTTCCAGGTTCACCCGCTCCCCGTGGACCCAGACTGACTCGAACCTGTGACTGGGGATAATCTATCCTTACCTGTTACCGTCCGATGCCGCACGACCCTCTCTCCCAAGGTACTGTCCCTTGTCCTTCGCGTTTCATGAGGGGGGCTGATTGCCCCTGTAAACGCACAGACCGTCCCGGCTCTCACATTCAACACTGAGTCCCAGCACAGTGCTGCCGAGCTGGTCCCGTCTGCACAGCCCACTTGATGCCCGTGCAAGGAATAAAGAAAGGTCCAAGCCTTCTCGTTTCTTCCCAGCCCAAGGGGGCTGTAAGGGGTGTGTCCAATGGGCTCACGTTCGCCTGCCTCCGCAGCGGTTTCTCTGCTTTTGGCAGCCAAGACACTGTTTTGTTTCCAACCTACTGTTTATGGACCCATTTCCACGGTTTTGTTCCGCGATACGGACATGACTGGAAACAAAAACCTGTTATGAATCACCAAGAATGTCCTCCTCCACATCACCCCCCTCCCTTCCTCGCCCACTTGACTATCTGCCTGTTATTGCTGGAGAGAAAGTTTGCAATAGCTGCACCAACAGGCTGCGGAGCGGTCGGATGGGGGGTGGGAGCGAGTGATTTCGAGTGTGAAGGTGTTTCAAAGAGCAGCCGCACCTGCAACCCGCAATGTCTGAGTGCACACGGAAAATATTATCACAACACGATCACGCCTTTGCTGTAGTTTAGGGAACGAAACGAGCGCCACCGTATCAGTCTTTGCATACAATCATTTGTATTGTAAACTAGGTACCAACGTGTCTATTTTCAGCTATCAGCACAACATGTTGGAGTTACTCGTCACGTCAGGCAGCATCTCCGGAGAGTCTGAAGAAGGGTCTCGACCCGAAACATCACCTATTCCTTTTCTCCAGAGATGCTGCCCGACCCGCTGAGTTACTCCAGAATTTTGTGTCGATCTTCGGTGTAAACCGGCATTTGCAGTTCCTTCCTACACATCCCCGGAGAACATGGATAGGCGACATTTCAGATCGGGACCTTTCTTCAGACCCGAAACATCGGCTATCCAAGATCTCCAGAAATGCTGCTCCACCCACGTCATTACTCCAACACTTTGTGGGTTTTTTTGTTTAAGATTCCAACATCTGCAATTCCTTGTCTCTACTGTGCCTATCTTCATGTCTGTCTGTAAATAAATTAGTATGTCTGACCATGCCGTCAGCTGGTGTGGAAACAATGTTATTACACTAACATATCGTTATTTTAACATTTATACTTTATGCTTGTGGACGTTGTTGGTAATTGAATATAGACACAAAATGTTGGGGTTTAACTCAGCCGGGCAGCAGCATCTCTAGAGAGAAGGAATGGGTGACGTTTCGAGTCAAAACCCTTCTTCAGACTTCAAACTAGTTAATTGAATTTCTCTGTAAGAAGTTTCATAAAACCCACCGCAATAATACAGGCAGCAACGCTTCCGCTGAGCAAGTGCTCTGTGCGAACTAATATGAGCGTTAACCACTGAACGAAAAGGTTAATTGCGAGAATTATTGGTACAAAACTGTGCCAGTAGAGCGAATCATGAACCGAGAGGAATTATAGCGTCTGTAAACCTGTAACCATCCAGAAAAACCCCGCGGGCACTTTGCAGATCAGAGTGCAGGTAAGGCACGCACACCCCGACCTTGGGAAGTGCACCTTAGAAACAACGACAGCATTCTGTCCCTCGAGTCCGCTGTAATTTATGAAAAATAATACAGGATTTCCATTAAATGAAAAAAAAACACAGAATGATTAACAGAAATAAGGGAAACAAAACAGAGTAGGATTAAGTGTTCAAAAGGGAACTGCAGATGCTGGAATATCGAAGGTACACAAAATTGCTGGGTGCAGCAGCATCTATGGAGCGAAGGAAATAGGCGACGTTTCGTTAAGGAGGAACTGCAGTAGGATTAGACAGGCACAAGGAATTTGAGCAAAACACAAACTGCTGGAATAACTCAGCGGATAAGATGGCCTCTAGAGCGATATGGTCAAGTCTGCGAGCTTGTAAAGGATATGAGTCATGAGCCCACCTCCTGAGACGGAGATAGTGACGTGAAGGCAGGGTAAAGCTGAGTCTGACATGGATAAATATGAACTTGAGAGAAAAGTTGACATTGGTGAGAAAGGTAACACATTTTTCGAGTGTTGTCCAGGTGTGGGAAGAGAACTCTTACTTCTTGGACACTCACAAAGTGCTGGAGTAACTCAGCGGGTTGGATAGCATCTCTGGAGAAAAAGGACAAGTGAAGTTTCAGGTCGAGACCCTTCTTCTCTTGACCAGAAATGTTCACCCATTCCTTCTCTCCAGATACTGCCTGTCCCGCTGAGTTGCTCCAGCATTTTGTGTTCATCTTTGGTGTAAACCAGCATCTGCAGTTTCTTCCTACACATTTTGTCTTACCTCATGGAACAGGATAATGTCATATTTGACCACTGGAAAGTCATCAGGACAGGTCTTTGAATCCTCCAGTGTCAACAGTCCCAGTCATCCTCACACACAACTTTCCTATCAGCAAGATATGAATGGTATTTAAAGGACTGGTGCCCTTAATGAAGGAAGGAATGTCACATAAGGCAAAAGAAAACTGATAGGATAGAATTAGAAGAAAACAAAGCTTTCAGCTTTTATTTCATTCTCAATGTGGTAGTTCTGGGAGGTGGTCTGGATGGGGGTTGAGGAGGCAGGTTAGCTACTGCAGTTCATTGAGCAAGTATAATGCCGCAGAGATTGACACCACAAAAAAGTTTAGACAGGATTTGCACATGAAGAAATTGAAGATTCAAAGATGCTGGCATCAACTTAATGTGAAAGGCTTAGAGGGGAAAGCTTTTGAATCAATTCATAGATAGTCATGGGGAGAAGCTGTGATGCTGGACGTCATCTTCGGGAATGTGGTCGGCCGAGCGGAGGGATTGTAAGTGGAAGAACTGTTGGTGAGCATAATTCTGTAAACGTTAAAGCTACTTATGGAGATGTACAAGGATAGACTGGAAATTGAGGTCCTGAATTGGAGAAAAGTTGATTTCAAAATGGTAAATCAACATCGGACGAGTGTAGACACAATGAATTGCAAATGGTGGTTTGCAAAATAAGACACGCAATGTTGAGGTATCTCAATGGGTCACGCAACATCTCTGGAGAATATGGATATGTGTTGTTTTTGGTCAGGACCCTTCTGTTCTGACTGGAAATGACTCCTGCCTTCTTATGGAGAGAAGGCAGGACAATGGGGTAAGGAGGGAGAGATAGATCAGCCTTGATTGAATGGCGGAGTAGACTTTTTATTTAGACTTAATGGGCCAAATGGCCTAATTCTGCTCCTATCGCTTATGACCTTATGGCCTATCCATGTTCTCCAGAAATGCTGTTTGACTCGTTGAATTACTCCAACACTTTGTGACTTTTCCTGGCAAGAGTAGACAGGGAGTAGCTACTTAAAGGTAAATCTACAGGGGACCAGTGGGATTCATTGAAGGATGGAATATTGAAAGATCGGGATCAATATGTTTGTAATAGTGAAGGTCGAGGCGGTTAATTCCAAGGAACCTTTGATGTAAAGGGATAGGGTCTTGACCCGAAACGTCACCCATTCCTTCTCTCCATGGATGCTACCTGTCCCGCTGATTTTCTCCAGCATTTTGTGTCCATCTTCGGTTTAAACCAGCTTCTGCAGTTCGTTCCTACACAAGGGATATCGAGAGTTGGATGAAGAAAAGAACGGGAGTTTCTGGCAGGTTAGAGAGCTGTAAATAAGCCAGGCCCGACAGGTGTATAGAATGTGCAAGAGTGCATAACAATCAGCTAAAATATAATCAACAATAATCTGAAAAATAATCAGGAAGGTGAAGATAAGGCATGACAAGATTAAGGAAAATCTCAAAGCATGTTTTAAGTTATACAAAGGACTAGAGAGTAATCAGGAAAGGAAAACAGCTGATCTGGGACGAAAGGGCCTGTCCCACTTGGCTGTCATTTGCGCCTCATTTACGCGTCATATGTAAAATAGATCGACGCGTGGGTGACACACGCATTGCGCATGGTGAGGCGTGGAATCACATGCGGTGGCGCGTGGTATCGCGTGGCGTTCCAGGATTTCGTAGTGTAACGAAATCCTCGCTCGCCACCTGTGTGACGTATCGCGTACGTACGCTAACGCATTGGCGTCGCACGCTGGCATCCCGACGTCTCACCTGTATCATGTGGTGACGCGTGGTTTCATCACCGTGCGTCGACGTCCATAACCATGCGTCGCAGCGCGCCGCATGGTATTCTAATGACGTCACGCGCACCAGACGGCTGTGCTGACGCGTGATTTGCGCACAACGTCGCGCGTCACGACGCGTTGACCTATTTTACATAAGATGCGTAAATGAGGCGCAAATGACTGCCAAGTGGGACAGGCCCTTTATGTGGCTATCCATACATAGATGTCAGGGGATGTATGTGGGGTGTTAAATAAGTACTTTGCATCTGTATTCACTATGAAAATTACCATTACAGATGGAGAATTCAGGGAGGGGGCTCTAGAACAAATCACCTTTGAAGAGAAAACAGGTATTTGATGTTTTAGCAGGCCTAAGACTGCATAAATTCCCTGCAGCTGATGCCATTTATCTCAGGCTGCTACAGGAGGCAGATAAGACATTACTGTGTTTAGAGCCAGTGTCATAAAGCATGAGGACAGGCCCTTCGGACCAACTTGCCACTGCCGACCAAAATATCCCATCTACACTAGTCCCACCTGCCTGCATTTGCCCCATATCCCTCCAAACCTGTCCTATCCATATACCTGTTTTAACATTTCTTAAACATTGTGATTGTACCAGCTTCAACTACCTTCACTGACAGCTTGTTCCATACACCCACCAGCCTTTGCATGAAAAAGTTATCCCTCAGGTTCCTAATAAATCTTTCCCTCCTCACCCTAAACATATGTCATCCGGTTCTCGATTCCCCTCGTCTGGGCAAGAAACTGTGCATCTACCTGATCTATTCCTCTCATAATTTTGTACTACTTTATTTACTGACATTTTCCAAGCTTCTCTGACCACAATTGAGGTGCCAGATGACTGAAGGTGAGCAAATCTAGTAATTGTAAGGTGATTATAGGCCGGTGAAGGTTGTGAGTAGAGAGGGAGTAGCTACTTAAGGTAAATCTACAGGGGACCAGTGGAAAATATTGAAAGATTGAATAGTGAGAGATCGGAACACCAGTAGTTGCAAAGTTATTGTGTAAAACATTTCCAAAGGACAGAATGTATCTGCATTTGGAGAGGCAGGGTTTGATCAGGGAAGATTGGCATGGTTTTGTTAAAGGCAAGAGGGCCCTGTCTGACTAAAGTGACTATATTTTTCAGGAAGGTGATGAACTGTATTAATGAAGATGGTGTATTCTTCATTGATATCAGTAGAGTCTTTGATAATGCGTCCAAAAAGGTAGGAACCTATAGTATCCAGGACAATTGGATCCAGACTTGGCTTGGAGATGAGAGGCAGAGGGTGATGGAAACGAGTTTCTATTTGATTAGAATGTTGTTCTCAACGACAGATTGATTAAATTGATGTTGTCAAGCTGGAAAGGGTGCAGAGAAGTTTTACGAGGATCTTGTCAAGACTCGAGGGCCTGAGCTATAGGCAGAGGTTGGGCAGGCTAGGACTCTATTCCTCAGAACGCAGGAGGATGAGGGGTGATCTTATAGAAGTGTACAAAATCATGAGAGGAATAGATCGGGTAAATGCACAGTCTCTAACCCAGAGCAGGGGAATCAAAAACCAGAAGACATAGGTTTAAGGTGAGGGGGAAAGATTTAATAGGATCCTGAGGGTTAACATTTTTCCACAAAGGGTGGTGAGTGTATGGAATGAGCTGCCAGAGGAGGCAGTTGAGGCAGGTACTATCGCAATGTTTAAGAAATATTTAGACAGGTACATGGATCGCATAAGTTTAAAGGGACATGGGCCAAATGCAGGCAGGTGCCACGAGTGTAGATGGGACATATTGGTCGGTGTGGACAAGTTGGGCTGATGGGCCTGATTCCACACTGTATGGATATATGACTCTAGAAGGGAGCTTGTAACCAGTGGTGTACTGCAGAGGTTGTCTCCAGGTTGCTGCTTGTTAAATACATAAATGATCTGGATGTGTGATTGGTAAGTTTGTAAAGGAAATGAATCAAAGGAAATGAAGATTGGTGTTACTGTGGATAACGAGGAGGGGTTTTCTAGGCTGCTGAACAATGCTGATTGATTGGGCAGAGTAATTGCAGATGTAATATAAAAACTAATAAGGAAAGTATATACACAGTGAATGGCAGGACACTACCATTCTGAGGAACACAGGAACCTTGGTGTATCTGCGTAAACATCAATGATGACCACAGTAGTGGTCGATGTCGTGGTTACAAAAACATGCTTAATATCTGCCACAATTGGCTGCAGTATAGAATATATAAGCAAGAAGGTGATTGTACAATTATATTACACATTAGATAGACACAAAAAGCTGGAGTAACTCAGCGGGACAGGCAGTATCTCTGGGGAGAAGGAATGGGAAGGGTCTCGACCCGAAACGTCACCCATTCCTTCTCCCCAGAGATGCTGCCTGTCCCGCTGAGTTACTCCAGCTTTTTGTGTCTATCTTCGATTTATACCAGCATCTGCAGTTCCTTCTTACACATCTTATTTATTACACATTAGGTTGACCATAGCTGGAATAGGGTGTGCATTTCTGGTTATCACACTATAAGAAGGATGTTATTGAACGGGAGAGAGTGCAGGATAGATTCGCCAGGATGTTGCCTGGGATAGAGCGATTCAGTTTTGAGAAAGATTGGATAGTTTTCTTTGGAAAAGAGAAGGATGAAGGGGTGAGCAGAGAGAGATGTACACAAGTAAATGTGCGTAGATGGGGTAGTCAGTGGAAACTTGGCAGAAGTGTGTATAACCAGATAGCTTACATTTAAGGTACAGGGTAGGAGATTTCCTTAAATCTATGCCCTTTGAGGAAGATTCTCTTTTTGCCCGGGGGATGGTTGAATCCAGAGGGTTGGGTTGAAGTACATACATTTAAGAAGTATTTAGGCTACAGGCTAATTCAAGGAAATGGAATTAAAATATACTTGGTGGCCAAAATTAATATGGTGGGCTGAAGGGCCTTTCACCACACTGCGTGGTTCTATTATTCTGTCAACATGCCTCAGGGCCCAGTCGTCTGTGTCCTTCATTCCAAAAACTGTTGGTTTGCTTCAGCGTACAAACACTTTCATATATTGAGGTAGCCCTGGATGAGCTGATTATTTTCTGCAATTTGTACAACCAACATTTTCAAGGGAATGATACGTTAATTTTGCCTGTATAACCATCCATGTTTACGGCAATTACTTAACAGCTCTCAAAATCTTGCTGAGATATTTGTAATCAAAATAAAATCAAGTGAACAAAGCATACTTTGTGTTCTGTGTGGTAATAGAAATTGATGTTTTTAAACGTAAGAAACATTTGTCTATTGGTTTAACTGTGCGGTTAGTATTCAGATTCAGATTAGTTACTATATTGTCATGTGCACCAGGGTGCGACTACATTCCATGTTCACATTAGGGTTGGTGATTAACTCGTGATTTTGTTTTAATCCTACAATTAATCACAATATATTTAACCACTTGGCAGCTCTACTTGCAATATCATTAATTTATCAACTTTCTGAGCTTTTTATATTTTAATTTGTCCGGCATTATATCCGGCAGGTGTTTGGGTTTTGTGTGTAGCACGGATATCCGATAATGGGCTCATTAATTTGTTCTGAAGTCTTTGTGCCACTTGTTCGTTTGCATTCAAGGTCAGAAATGTGGTCAATGAGTCTTCCAATAAATGCCTTCTGGAGGAAGACAGGGCGAAGTGGATAATTGAGGATTCATCGATGGAAACGTGGTTATTGCTGCTACCTACTACAGTAAGCAAAAGAGGATCTATCAGTCTAAGGAACATATGTGCCAAGGCTTTGATTTTTCATGGAGACTGTGATAGAAGGTATGACCCCTTTATATGGCAGCGTTTTACCCAATGGAGCCGACAGAAAACCAGGCCATTCATTGTTTTAGAGATGCAGCACGGAAACAGCCCCCTAACCGCCCACCAAGCCCGTGCAGGCCAACGATCACCCATACACTAGTTTTATTCTACACACCAGGGGCAATTTACAGAAGCCAATTAATCTACAAACGTGCACGTCTTCGGAGTGTGGGAGGAAACCAGAGCACCCGAAGAAAACCCACGCTGCCACAAGGAGAATGTACAAATTTCGTACAGACAGCACCCGTAGTAAAGGTCAAACCTGGGTCTCCAGCACTGTAAGGCAGCAACTTTACCACTACTCTACCGTTTTAGTTTTAGTTTTAGAGATACAGCGTGGAAATAGGCACTTCGACCTACCGAGTCTATACCGACCGGTGATCCCTGTACATTAGCACTATCTTATACACTAGGGACAATTTACATTATTTACCAAAGCCAATTAACCTACAAACCTGCAAGTCTTTGGAATGTGGGAGGAAACCAGAGCCCCCGGGGAAAGTCCCACGTGGTCATAGGGAAACATACAAATCTCGTACAGACTGACAGACAGCACTCGTAGTCAGACCCGGGTCTCTGGTGCTGAAAGGCAGCAACTCTACTGCTGCACCACCGTGCTGCCCATAGATAACCTCCTGGTTCCCATTTGCACCACATCAATTTCTTAATGTTGACAGTGAGTGATAAAACTATTAAAAACTTGTTCAACACCCGGGTCCTTGATAGGCCAAAAGAAAAAATTCTCTTTCAAAGATAAGGAAGAAAATATCCCAGTAAATTTAATGGGTGATACATTCTTCTTTGAAGGTTACTGGCATTGCTTATCACCGTTCTGCTGCAAGACAGTGTCTATATGGCTGGGGTTGTGTTCTTCTGCAGTCTGACTTCTGCCTGATCTACCATAACACAGATAACAGTAAGGAGTTGAGACTTGATCTAAAGTGCAGACCAGATAGCTGTCCTAATCAGTGAATGCCCATTTCAGTCAGACAGACCACTGCAAATCAAAAGCAAAAATAGAATTCCACTGGATGAAAAATGTTTCCCGTTAATTCTTACTGGATGAACATTTAGCTTCAGGGATTTTTATGTGCTTTTCCCGCTGAGTTACTCCAGCATTTTGTGTCTACCTTCGATTTAAACCAGCATCTGCAGTTCTTTCCTACACATTCTAAAGTGGGTCATGGGATCTTTATAAAAAAACATTGAACGCAGAGCCACTTATAACATTATTAGGATGCTTGATACACAATAACCTGGCTCTCAACACCAGCAAAACCAAGGAAGTGATTGTGGACTTTGGAAGGGGTAGGATAGGGACCCACAATTCCGTTTACATCAAACGGAACTTCAAATTCCTGGGCGTGCATATTTCCGAAGATCTTTGCTGGTCCCAGCGCACTGATGCAATTATAAAGAAAGCAGATCAGCGCCTTTACTTCCTGAGAAGACTACGGAGAGTCGGTATGTCAAAGTGGACTCTCTCAAACTTCTACAGGTGCACAGCAGAGAGTATGCTGACTGGTTGCATCGTGGCTTGGTTCGGCAACCTGAGCGTCCAGGAGCGGAAAAGGATGAAGAAAGTTGTAAACACTGCCCAGTCCATCATAGGCTCTGACCTCCCCACCATCGAAGGGATCTATCGCAAAAAGGCAGCCAACATCATCAAGGACCCACACCATCCTGGCCATGCACTCATCTCTCCGCCATTGGGCAGAAGGTACAGGAGCCTGAAATTTGTTACCTCCAGGTTCATGAACAGCTTCTTCCCCACAGCCATCAGGCTATTAAACTCGCCAACAAACAGACTCTGAACTGCAACAGCCTATTGCACGTTATCTGCTTATTTATGTGTATATTGAACTGTATTTTTGCTTACAATATTCTGTTGTGCTGCAGCAAGCAAGAATTTCATTGTCCTATCTGGGACATATTGACAATAAACTCTCTTGACTCTTGACTTGACTCTTGACATGTTCAGACAAAGAGGTAGTTATTAATCAGCATCTTAAATAAAGAAGGAGAGGCGATAAAGAGTTAATGGAATGAATTATGGAGTTGAGGGCCTTAGGTATTGAATTAGTTAGATTTGGTAATACTGAGAAGCCCAAAATTAATGGGCAAGAACAGAAGGAAAGTACAAAAAGTTGAAAATGCTATGCAATGAGATAGGACATAAGTAGCAGAATTTTGAATGATATCAGGGTTATGGAGGTTAGAGAGCAGAATGTGCTGCAATAGTGTTTTAGATCAAGGTGAAGACACAAGAGACTGCAGATGCTGGAATCTTGAGCAATCTTGAGCAAAATATAAAGATATGTTTGTCATAGAGATACAACCCAGATACAAGATCTTAAGCCTACTGAGTTTGTGCCGACTATCAAGCAGCTATTTTTACAATAATCTTACTTTAAACCATTTTATTCTCTTCACATTCTGATAACACACACCCCAAGATTCTATCAAATTACTTACACACTTCTAAAGATCAATTAATCTATTAACCCATTTAGTCTGTGGAAACCGAAGCAGTTAGAGCAGACCCACATTGACACAGGGAAAACGCACTCACTCCACACAGGCAGCATTGTAAGGTGTCCACAGGTAGACAGTGGTGAAGAAGGCTTATGGTACATTGACCTTAGCCAGTCGGAGTATTGAGTATAGAATTTGAGATGTTATGTTACGGTTGTACAAGACGTTGGTGAGGCCACATTTCGAGTATTGTGTTCGGTCTGGGTCACCCTGCTATAGGAAAGATGTTGTTAAACTGGAAGGAGTGCAGAGAAGATTTACGAGGGTATTGCCAGGACTTAAGTTCCTGAGCTTTTGGGAGAGGTTGAGCAAGGTAGGACTGTATTCCTTGGAGCGCCGGAGGATGAGGGGTGATCATACAGAGGCTGGGCGGCACGTTGGCGCAGCGGTAGAGTTGTTGCCTTCCCGCGTTTGCAGCGCTGTAGTCTGTACGTTCTCCCCATGACCGCGTGGGTTTTCTCCGAGATCTTCGGTATCCTCCCACACTCCAAAGACGCACAGATATGAGGGTTAATTTGCTTGGTGTTTGTGTAAATTGTCCCTAGTAGTAGGATAGTGTTAATGTGCGGGGATCGCTGGTCGATGCGGACCCGAACCTGTACGTCTTTGGAGTGTGGGAGGAAACCAGAGATCCTGGAGAAAACCCATGCATGTCACGGGGAGCAGGTACAAACTCTGTACAGACTGCACCTGTAGTCAGGATCGAACCTCGGTCTCTGGTGCTGTAGGACAGCAACTCTACTGCTGCACAACTGTGCAATCCTAAATGTGGAATGAGCTGCCAGAGGAGGTAGTCGAGGCAGGTGCTATAACGACATTTAAAAGACATTTGGGCAGATACATGGTTAGGAATGTTTTAGAGGGATGTGGGCCAAATGTAGGCAAATAGGACTATTGTAGATGGGGCAACTTGGTTGGCATGGGCAAGTTAAGATGAAAGGCCTGTTGCCGTGCTGTATGACTCTATGATTGAACATGTGCCACTGTAGCTGGCAACAGCTATATAGCCACACATATACACTGCCTGGCTGTGCCAATGTACTACCCACAATACAGTTCACTATCCCAATGCACATCTTATGTCACAGTATATATTTGGCAAACTAATGAGAAAACCAACGTGATACTTCATGTGATGTTCATGTATTATATTAATTTCTTGTATATATTGGTGCAATAACTTGATACAAGTTGTGAGTTTGTCATTAGATATGAACACATAGAATCATAAAATCTGAATGTATATTAGTATATCCTATTGCACAACACTAGAATAATAGTCACATTAATACATTGATCTGAGACTTAGTCATAGATAGAGTCATAGAATCAGACAGCATAGAAACAGGCCCTTCGGCTCAACTTGCCCACACCAGCAAACATGTCCCAGCTACACTAGTCCCACCTGCCTGCCCTTGACCCATATCCCTCCAAACCTGTCTTATCCATGTAGCTGTCCAACTGTTTCTTAAACGTTGCGATAGTCCCTGCCTCAACTATCTCGTCTGGCAGCTTGTTCCATACACCCACCATCCTTTGTGTGAAAAGGTTATCCCTCAGATTCCTATCAAATCTTTTCCTCTTCGCCTTAAACCTATATCCTCTGGTCGTTGATCCCCCTGCTGTGAGCAAGAGGCTCTGTGTATCTACTAGGTCTATTCCTTTGGTGATTTTGTACACCTCTACAAGATCGCCCCTCATCCTCCTGCATTCCAAGGAATAGAGTCCCAGCCTACTCAACCTCTGCCTATACCTCAGACCCGCTAGTCCTGGCAACATCCTCGTAAATCTTCTCTGTACCGATTCCAACTTGACAACATCTTTCGTTTGGTATGGTGCTCCGAGCTTCTGGGCTTCCTGACACATGTCACTAAACCATCAGAAAGTGCCAGGAGACTTTGGGATTCGCATGGAAGAAGGAAATACTGATTTTTCTTTCCACGTGGCATGTCTATCTCTGTACTTTTTGCTCGCTTCCAATTATGGGCTGGTCTCAGTTCAAAAGAGTGAAATATTTCTCTAACTTTAGATTTTGCTGTCAAATGAATAATTAATAGTTTGAAAATTACATATAGAAATCTGGTCTATTCATTGACTATAAAAAAATATTTTAGGAATAAGGACACAGCTGGAGTAGGGCAGGAGATGGTTTTGGTTGGGCAAACCCAGTCAATGATCAAACAGGATAGATCAATGGATGCTCAACATTATTACTGCTCTTTACTCTTTCAGTCACCCAACCCAAATCACTAAACTTAGTCTCGTCTTTACACGGACCACTTTCTTTTGATTTTACAGCAGTACCATTTACTGCATTTGCTTGTTTAGGTGGTTGGAACATGATATTCTAGTTTCATTAACCTTCTTTGGCACTGTCATATGTAATACCCTCTGGCCCCACTCTACTATTGCACTGCCTCATACATATACACATGTCCACATACACTATTGTGGAAACGCACATGTTGGGAAAAGCATGGCAAAATGACTTTCATCGTTTGATTCAGAAAGAGCGCTGTGTGGAAAAGTCTATTTTACAAAAAATGCTGGTGCTTGCAATACAGGTATATTGATAGAAAAAAAAAATGTGTAAAATAATCTGATAACAGATTTCAACGCATATTTGACTAAATCACAAAAAAATAACTCTTGCCCTGGTTAAACTCAGATGATCTTTGAAATTCTATGGTATACTCGACTTACTGAAGCCTAGGTTTGAAAGTATTATTAGCCAGAGAAGTGCAATTTAGTGACACCAAATTGCAGGGTGGTGGGGAATTAAACATTTTAAATCAGGAACAGCTATGGGAAATTTATTTCACATATTTATTTTGTCTGTCCTCTATTCAGATAGGCCAAATATATTTTATGTGGAAAACCAAGGTGCGCGAGAAATTTAAGAGATCCTATTTTGATTCTTGCCCCATCTGCAGTGAGAATCCTGGATCATGATCAAAGCATTCTTGCACTTGGCCTTGCTGAATAGTGAGAAAAGCAGGAGCACTGTTTGGCTGACACAATAGTACAAAATGTAGAGGCACTTTTTCACTGGTCCCAACAATTTCTATATGTACATCTTATTTTGTGTATTATATATCAAACCATCACAGAGCAATAAGGTAGACTTCTTCAGACTGGGGAAGTTCCATCCCAACCTACTCCTTTTCTGCAGATGCAGCCTGACCCGCTGAGTTACTCCAGCATTTTGTGTCTATCTTCAGTGTAAACCAGCATCTGCAGTTCCTTCCTACATATTTTCTCACAGAGCAACAAACACCATTATGTAGGCAAATGGGGGAAGCCATTCTAAGGCAGCAATTCCTAGACACAGCAAGAAATAAGCTACTGATATATTTTCATGGTGACACAAGTTATAATCAATCTTTTCTGAAGACCCCATCCAACCTAAAAGAAGACGGGGCGGCATGGTGGCGCAGCGGTAGAGTTGCTGCCTTACAGCGCTTGCAGTGCCAGTGACCCTGGTTCGATCCTGACTATGGGTGCTATCTTTACGGAGTTTGTACGTTCTCCCAGTGACGGTGTGGGTTTTCTCCGAGATCTTTGGTTTCTTCCCACACCCCAAAGACGTACAGGTATGCAGGTAAATTGGCTTGGTAAATGTAAAAATTGTCCCTAGTGTGTGTAGGATAGTGTTAATGTGCGGGGATTGCTGGTCGGCGCGGACCCGGTGAGCCGAAGGGCCTGTTTCCGCGCTGTATCTCTAAACTAAACGGCATGGGCTTCCTCTAGGTGCTTCAATTTCCTCCCACATCCTAAAGACGTGTGGGTTTCTGTTTAATTTGCCCTCCGTACATTGCCCATAGTGTTTAGGAAGGGAATGGGAAATTGGGATGACATAAAACTAATGTGAATATGTGATCAATGGACAGTATGGACTTGGTGGGCCAAAGGGCCTGTTTCCATGCTTTATCTCAAAACTAATATGGGATTTTGAGAACCTAGAATCTACAAGCTTTAAATCCCACAGAGATCACATTACTTTTGGAACTATTCATTCACAATGGAGGTTTCAGCAAACATATATCATTAATGTTACTCTGTGCCATGTAATGAGTTTATTAAAATGTTCTCCAACACATGACATTTTTATTTCTGACTGAAATCAGTGGGGTATTCCTGTTCGGGTTATATGCATGCTGTTATAAATCTCCTGCTTTGCAGCCCTCAGGCAGTTCTGAGATCAAGCAATCGAAAGTTTTACTCCAAAGCTTAATCAGAGTAAATAATACCAGGGGTCTGTTGTCAGCCACATCTTTGAGCTGGTGACCTACATCACTCTGAACCCAGCGGAGAGCATTGACATTTTGATTTATTAGTGGTAATGGCTGCTGTGGCGGGCAGCTGGAGTTCTCTGTTTGCTCAGAACACAAATCTTCAATGGGATTTACTTTTCTATAATCAATTTTTGCTAATTCCAATTAATCCTACATTTTTACGGAATTGTTTCTTCTGACATTATTTGTTACTGCTCAGCCTCACCTCGTGAAAGGGACAGATTGGAAATCGGTTCATATGACATCCCTTTTCCAGGTAGAAACCTTGGGAGAAAAACAGGCAGAACCTTATGGGCTGTCATAAGTGTGAGCTATGGAAGGAAAATATTGGATCAAAGTCAAGATCTATGGAAGAGACAGTTATTGAAAGTTTTAAAAGCCATGACAAATCAAGGCAGATTTATTCATCACATGCACATAAAGTGCTGTGAAATGAACTTGTCAGCAGCGGTACAATAATAAAAGAACACACAAACACAATAAAAATTTAACACAAACATCCACCACATCATTCATCACTGTGGTGGAAGGCACAACATTTAGTCAGTTCTCCTCCAATTCCCCCCGTGGTCAGGACCACAACCCTCTGCAGTCGCCGCTGCGGGCGGCCAGATAAGCAGACAAGGTAAGTCCTGAATCGGTGCTTCCCCACCAGAGATCGTGGCTTCAAGATGGTGTAGGCCGCAGGCCGGCGGTCGAAGATCTAAAGTCCCGGCCGCGCCGCAGCAAGAAGCACTGCAGACCGCAGGGCCGGCGGTCGGAGCTCCTCTCCAGGGATCCCCGGCGAGGGATCCCGCTCCAGATGGTAAGTCCCCGCTGCGCCCGCGGTTAGAAGTAGGCTGTGGGCTGGCGGTCGGAGCTCTTCTCCGCCGGGGTCCCCAATGGGGGATCCCAGGCTCCAGACGCCGCGCCAGCTGAAGCTCCGCAGACCGCGGCTTCAGGCTGCCGCGGACCAGCCAACGGAGCGCTCCCCTCCGGCAACCCCCAGCAAGGGCTCGTCCGCACCGCGATGAAAGAGTATGATTAATGAAACTAATAGAAAAACAAAATACGGGAAACACTCTGCAAATCAGGCGGCATCTGTGGAAAGTGAAACAGGGTTAATGTTTTAGATGGAGTATTCTGCAACCAGTTCTGATAATGGGTCTTTGAGCTGAAAAAATAATTATCTCTTTCCGCAGATGCTGCCTGACATGCCGACTATTTCCAGCATTTTTTGTTTTCCATATTTTCTGATGACATAGAAAGAGGCCATTTGGTTGATCAAGTCCATGTCCATCACAAAGTAATTACATGATCCACCAAATTTCCCCTATATCCCATCCTCCCTGTGTTCCCATTATGCTGCCTGACCCAATGAGTTACTCCAGCGGTACACAAAAATGCTGGAGAAACTCAGCGGATGCAGCAGCATCTATGGAGCGAAGGAAATAGGCAACGTTTCGGGCCGAAACCCTTCTTCAGACTGATAGGGGGTGGCGGGGAGAAGGAAGGAAAAAGGAGGAGGAGGAGCCCGAGGGCTGGGGGATGGGAGGAGACAGCTCGAGGGCTAAGGAAGGGGAGGAGACAGCAAGGGCTAACAAAATTGGGAGAATTCAATGTTCATGCCCGCCGGATGCAGGCTCCCCAAGCGGAATATGAGGTGCGGTTCCTCCAATTTCCGGTGTTGCTCACTCTGGCAATGGAGGAGACCCAGGACAGAGAGGTTGGATTGGGAATGGAAGGGGGAGTTGAAGAGCTGAGCCACTGGGAGGTCAGGTAGGTTCTTGCGGACGGAGCGGAGGTGTTCGGCAAAACGATCGCCCAACCTCCGCTTAGTCTCACCGATGTAGATCAGCTGACATCTAGAGCAGCGGATGCAGTAGATGAGGTTGGAGGAGATACAGGTGAACCTCTGTCGCACCTGGAACGACTGCTTGGATCCTTGAATGGAGTCGATGGGGGAGGTAAAGGGACAGGTGTTGCATTTATTGCGGTTGCAACGGAAAGTGCCCGGGGAGGGGGTGGTACGGGAGGGGAGGGAAGGGAAAAATTGACAAGGGAGTTGCGGAGGGAGCGGTCTTTGCGGAAGGCAGATATTGGGGGAGATGGGAAGATGTGGCGAGTGGTGGGGTCACGTTGGAGGTGGCGAAAATGGCGGAGGATTACTTGTTGTATGTGACGGCTGGTGGGGTGAAAGGTGAGGACTAGGGGGACTCTGCCCTTGTTGCGAGTGCGGGGATGGGGAGAGAGAGCAGTGTTGCGGGGTTACTCCAGCACTTTACGTCTTTTTTTGTAAACCAGCATCTGATGTTTCTGGTTGTTCCCAGATTCTACCCAGTTGTCAAACACCAGAGATAATTTAGAATGGCTATTTAACCTACCAACCTATGCATCTTTAGGACCTCATTTCATAAGTTCATAAGTGATAGGAGCAGAATTAGGCCACCCAACCCATCAAGTCTACTCCATCATTTAACCATGGTTGATCTATCTCTCCCTCCTAACCACATTTTCCTGCCTTCTCCCCTTACAGCAGTTAATATTTGTTTACTTATACGTGAGCACCCCAGTTTTCATTAAACTATTTAATATGATAATGGAAATGAAGTAGGTAAGCATCATCAGATAGTAAGTGTTAAAGGATCGCATTATCAAGTCAAGTAAAAGTGTTTACCATCAGATGCTACCATTATGCTTGCATTTATAGTACTGTGAAATATAACCTGAGTACTCTTGCTTATGGACACAGCATCAGTTACTGCATGCTTTACAGCAAACATTTTGTCCTCCTAGTTCATTCCTAATTGCCTTCTATTTTGTCTTTGAGCGGAAACTGTGGGAATTTCCTTCTTTTCACACTGAGCCAAACACCGATAACACAAAAGGGACTAAATTTTCTAAAGCAGCTCGTAGGTACAGCTAGGAGGGAGGAGTGCAAAGAATGCAAAAGCCAGCTGATCACACAGCAGACAGCTGCAGGTGCGGAGACCGCTGATTGCCCAGGAGCTGAAAACTCAGGCAGCAAAGCCGCACACTTAAGAGATCCAGTGATCATTATCTAAAAGCAGGCAGAAGAGGCAAAAAGCCAACAACTGAATGTTGCCGACTGGCCCGCTGCAGACTGCAGGAGTACGTGCTGAGTTTATTTATTCTGTTGTGTTGCAGCAAGTAAGAATTTCATTGTTCTATCTGGGACACATGACAATAAAACACTCTTGACTCTTGAGGGACGCACTGAAGCTCAGTGCAGCCAACACCAAGGCTCTGTGGGGGAGGGCAACAGTTCAGGGTCCTTCCACTGTTGGACATTGGGGGGCAGGGTGTGGTGGAGATGCCCCTCAATATATGGAAGGGATTTCATGCCAATGTGCCACCTGAGTGGCAAGGGTGTGGGGTAAAATTGTGATCTGGGTAAACAGTATTGAATATAAGTATAGCCTCCGAGAATGTTGGATTAATTTTTTGCACAGTTCCTGTATTGTATATATTTATTTATTTGAATAGTCTATTTTGAAATTAAAAAAACAATTCCTGGATGAGGAGGATCAGCATGCTAGATTCTAGCAGCTGAGAGCCAAGAATTTAAGGTGATCGCAAACCCAGGAAGCTCCCACTGAGCCCTGTGGCCAGTCAACGTATTAACTCCTTCTGCCTCATGGGAATTGTTGGCTAGATTTCACATGGATGAAATGAGACGTAAACATGAAAGTGCTGCATCACGCTGACTGAAGCTTGATATCTTGACCTTTTAGGTGTGGGACTTCACTGTATGAGCCCTTGCAAAATAATTTGCAGCTTCTTATGTCTGATCGCACTCATATATCCGATGCACAATTACATAGAAATAGTGCATGAAACAGCAAAAATTGGGGAAAGTGCAGCACCTCAGGCTGCATCTGTTGTGATGAAGAGTCTTCAACCCAAAATATTAACTCTCTTTTTTGTGTTTATTTGGATGGGCTATTTTATGCCAGAAATTATCCCACAGATTATATTTCTCCAACTTCTTCATTTCACATCACCCGATGATCCCCTATGCTAAGCTCCTAATTGCCCTACTCTCTTAAATCTCTTTTGTACCTGTATATCTTAAAATATATTTTGCAATCTATCTTTCACTTTGCTCTATCGTACTTGAGATTAGCTTGATTGCATTTATGTATAGTATTATCTTATTTGATTGGATAGCATGTAAAACAAAGCTTTTCACTGTACCTTGGTGCACATGACAATGTTAAACCTAAACCTATAATCCCTTGAACTAGGCGGCAATGGTAGTGGTGCCGCTTGACATGTGGGTTTCCTTTGGTTTTCCACCACATCCCAAAGATGTGTAGGTTTGTAGGTTAATTGGCCTCTGTAAAATTGCCCCTAGTGTGTAGGGAGTGGATGTGGAAATGGAATAACATAGAACTAGCATGAATGGGTGAGTGATAGTCAGCATGAACATAGAACTAGTGTGAATGGGAGAGTTATAGTCAGAATGAACTCGATGGGCCATTGGGCCTGCTTTCATGCTTTATCTTTCAATTCAGTTCAATTCCATTCATGGTTCTTCCATTCTAGTTCCCTTCATTTTTCCTTCATGATTCCTCTTACAATAGACTAGTGTAAGAGGAACTTACACGAGTGAAACGTGCAGTTTCACACTTAAGCGTGTGGAGTCTGCAGCGGGCCAGTCGGCCACATTCAATTGTTGCCTTCTTGCCTCTTCTGCCTGCTTTTAGATAATGATCACTGGATCTCTTAAGCATGTGGCTTTACTTCACAGAATGGTTACATGATGGTAAGAAGCAATTCAGCCCATCTAGTCTATACCAATTCACTGCAAAAGATAATATAGGTCAACCTACTCACTTGCACTCTGTACACAGCTATCTGATGTTTCGCTGATGATGATATTTTCTAAGTTAATAGACTCTTGAGAGAAACTAGAAAGTTTACACAAACAAAACCTCATGCTATATTTATGCAACATATATACATGAAATTCACTGGAAATCCTATTCAATGTCAATAAACGTTTAAACGATTGATATTATTGCCAGTCTTGCTGGCACTGATAATGATCTTTTCTTACCAAAGGTATGGTTTCTTAGTTATATGACATTTATTGAGGTTCTTTCAGCTTTTTTAAACATTATCATTAAACTCTTGATGATTTTATACACTTGTTTTTATGACCCCATCCATATATAACTGTTTGTCTGTCTTTTGGTTTGGTTGTATTAAAAGTCCATTATATATTCCTTTATATGTCCAGATTGCGTACAATATAATTTTGAATTTGAAGGTAAGGGAAATATTTAACACATTTAATTCCGTTTAACACGTTTACTTTTTAGTTTAGTTAGAGATACAGCGCGGAAACAGGCCCTTCGGCACTGACCAGCGATACCCACACATTAACACTAGCCTACACACACTAGGGACAATTTACACATACACCAAGCCAATTAACCTACAAACCTGTAGGTCTTTGCAGTGTGGGAGGAAACCAAAGATCTGGGAGAAAACCCATGCGGTCAATGGGGAGAATGTCTAAACTCTGTATAGACAGCATCCGTAGTCAGGATCGAACCCGGGTCTCCGGTGCAAGGCAACAACCAGCATGGTCGCCCTCCTATCACATCATTTTCTTTACACAAGGTGTTTTCATACTTGACTTTTAAATTGTTGGAGATATTAACAGGCACAATTGTTTTAAAATACCTAATTTTAAAACTAACTTCTAGTTGCCTTTCTCTTTGTCTTAATCCTAGTTTTCCTTCCTTTCAATGTCACATTCCGTACATGATTCGGAACTGAGTTATCATTCTAATTTATGCCTCAAGGCGCTGATTCAGCGTGACTAAATAGGGATTATTTAATCTGATTAGTTATGGTAAAACACAATTGCTTGTTCTATTCACGCAGATTCCAGATTCCTTATGAAAACAGCGTTCTGGTTTGGATTCTACTCACAGAAAAACCATCAGGCCTCTAAGAACAAAGACTTTGCATTTTCCTCAGATATTGTGTTAAACATTTATTCTTTAGTGTCACAAATTCAGCAAGAGATTAGCACAAGAACACATCCGAAGATCTGTTGAAAAGGTAATTCTGTGCTGCAGGGCTGCACAGTGACACAGTGGTAGAGTGGCTGCCTTACAGCACCAAGACCTTGGTTTGATCCTGACTACGGGTGCTGTCTTTGTACGTTTTCCCCATGATCACGTGGGTTATCTCCAAGTATTCCAGTTTCCTCTCACACTCCAATAACGAACAGGTTTGTACGTTATTGTGGCTTCGGTAAAAATTGTAAAATGTCCCCAGTGTGTAGGATAGTGCTAATGTATTGGGATCACTGGTTGTACAGACTCAGTGGGCCGAAGGGCCTGCCTCCGCACTATATCTCTAAACTAAATTAAATTTGATTCTTAAATGAAAATTTCACCTTGTTATTATGTCCCTCCTGTCTGTGTTTGGCCCGTATGTCAGGAATGTCAGGACTGTCTTATGAAGAAAGACTGGATAGACTTGGTTTATACTCTCTAGAATTTAGGAGATTGAGAGGGGATCTTATAGAAACTTACAAAATTCTTAAGGGATTGGACAGGCTAGATGCAGGAAGATTGTTCCCGATGTTGGGGAAGTCCAGGACAAGGGGTCACAGCTTAAGGATAAGGGGGAAATCCTTTAAAACCGAGATGAGAAAAACTTTTTTCACACAGAGAGTGGTGAATCTCTGGAACTCTCTGCCACAGAGGGTAGTTGAGGCCAGTTCATTGGCTATATTTAAGAGGGACTTAGATGTGGCCCTTGTGGCTAAAGGGATCAGAGGGTATGGAGAGAAGGCAGGTACGGGATACTGAGTTGGATGATCAGCCATGATCATATTGAATGGCGGTGCAGGCTCGAAGGGCCGAATGGCCTACTCCTGCACCTAATTTCTATGTTTCTATGTTTCTATGTATATCTCCCCAACCTGTCCTATGCATGTACCTGTCTAATTGTTTCTTAAACATTGCAATTGTCCCTGCCTCAACTACACCCACCACCCTTTGTGTGAAAAAGTTACCCCTCAGATTCCTATTTTACTTCGGAGTCACGTGAGTGACTACGTGAAGAAGCCCGCTAGGACGCATGCGTGTCATTGCGCTACACGCATTGCGAAACGTCAGACGCGGTGGAAGGACGTTCCTCCGCGGCGGCAATTTGAAAAGCCGCTATTGCAGGTAAGATTTCTTACTCTGCCGTCTTTTTGCCCACTACAGGAGAAAGGCAAAAAGCAAACGGGGGCTGCGACAAAGCAGGTCAGGGAGGACCACGAAGCAGCGGACAGCCAGCAAAGCAGCCGTCGGCACTAGATCACCCGCAGTGGGATCAGCTGTGCCCTGTGTAGCCGCCGCACCGGCCAAATCAACACGGCCGGGCGGCAGGCAAAACACAAAACAAACAGAGTCGTGGACTCGGAGGAGTCCGACTCTGATACACCGCGGGAGGCCAGCGACCGAGAGCGCTGGACCCGTATGGAACGGTGTTTGGAGCATCTGCTCCAGCGTGACCGGCTCCGGGATTTGGAGTCAGGCCACTGTGGGCACTATATCAAACCCACAGCAGCACCTTTTCAAGGGCTGCACAATGTCCCCACCTTATCAGAGGGGAGCACCTCGAGTCAGTTCTGGGCTGACTTGGAAGAGGGGACCGCGGAAGAAAACACCAGTGCATGCATGGGGTGCAGGGTGAAGAGAATTTGCTGGATATGGTGTAAGCTTCATGCAGCCAGACCAAACAGGGGCAAACCTGGAGCCTAAGCTTGCAACAAGCATTGACTACATGTCACTGAACCAGCTACAGGAACAGGCTGTGCTGGATACAACAGAGACATTTAACACCAGGAAACTGCATTTCCCTGAATGTGCCAATTGTAAACAGCTGCATCTGGAAGCACATCGGGCCACGGGCAGAAGATGGATGTGAAGTTTCAAAAAGTCCTGAAGTTACTAAACTTCAGGAATAACCGCTTTTTGCCCGTACGGTGGCACCACGGCCATGTCCCAAGGCCAACAGGATGCGCAGGCACTGCTATGCAACACTCAGCACGAATTAAATAGCATTAGAAAAAGTGCCATACAGCCAACGCTAAATCCAAAATTCGCGGGGCTGTGTAAGCCTGGAGCCACCAAACCGCCTATTCTCCTGTTCAGGAGGCAACTTGTCAAAGCAGGTAAAGGAGCTGGACGAAGAAGCCAGAACTTTGGGGTTAATTAAAGGATCAACCTACCCTGCTAAAAACCCACCATTACCTACGACAACACCCCTACGCACCCACGGGCAGAACTGGTGAAATTCGAGGGCTCGGCACTCTAAACATGAGTCTTTTAGGCCATGGCCCAGGCCGACCCTCCTGGACGATGCGAGTAACCCCAATAACACCAGCAACCAACCCGAAGAGCCAACCACCAGCACAGCAACGGAAGAACTTCAGGAAGAAGTAGTCCTGCCACTGGTAACAATGGAGGTAGGGGGTCTGGTTCCCCAAATAATATGGGAAGCATGGAGGTTGGGGGAAGACTGGATTAGGGTTTAAATGCATGGAGCATGCTAACATCCGATACTTACGTCTTAAGCAGTATCCAGGGTATGCCATAGAGTTTGTACACCAAAACAGCCCTCCAGTTCAACACAAACCAAACCGAGAATTTGTGCTCTCTGATAGGTAAAAAACAGAAGCACAAGTTGAACTGGAGCGACTTTACATAAAAGGTGTAATTCAGACAACACAACACGAACCATTAGAATTCGTGTCCAATATATGTACTAAAACCAAATAAGATGGTGGTTGTCGCATCATCATAGATCTGACAAATTGAATACATTTGTACAATATATTCACTTCAAAATGGAAACCTTTGTTACTGCAAAACAACTAATTTCCAAAGGGTACTTCATGGCTAGCATCGATTTAAAAGATGCATACTATTCAGTACCCATACGAGGTGACCACAGACGTTACTTAAAATTTAACTGGATGGGACAACTCTGACAATATAAAGCGCTGCCAAATGGTCTAACATCAGCCCAGGCTGTACACAAAAATTTAAAAACCAGGCCTAGCGTTTCTACGCAAACGCAAACATATGGTTATGGCATATTTGGATGACATACTCATGTGGGCATAACTTTGGAATTGGCCATATTAACTGTAACAGCCACAAAAACAGTTGTTTGGGAAAAACTGGGATTTATCATCCATCCAATTAAATCTAAACTAACACCGTCCACCACTATGGACTACTTGGGATTCACCATTGATTCAGTTCACAACGGTGACACTACCCAAGGGAAAGGCCAGAGAAATAATAGCGGTTGTAGCAACCTCATTGACATCACAAACCCATCCATCAGATTGGTAGCCAAAGTAATTGGTAAAATGGTGGCTGCTTTCCCAGCCACACAATTTGGATTACATTACCAAAACTTACAGAGAGCTAAAATTCAAGCTCTAAAAATCAATGCAGTTCACTTTAACAGACCTATGAGACTACCAATTCAAGCCAAAACGGAGCTAAAATGGTGGATCGATAACATCTGGCTTTGTTTCAAACCTATCATTGTCAGTAACCCTTCGATGGTACTACAAACGGATGCCAGTGCACTGGGATGGGGAGCCACCAATACCATCACCAGCTGTGGAGATAGATGGACAGTGCAGGAGGCATCCTTCTTACTGACACTGGGTATAAATTACTTGGAAATGTTGGGTGCAGTTCATGGACTTACACACCACCAGCATGTTAGATTACAAATAGACAATACCACTGTGGTAGCATACATCAACCACATGGGCGGCAACAAATCGATATCATGTGACAATCTCGCTAATTCAATTTGGCAATTGTGCATCCAGAGAAATATATGGATATCAGCCACTTACCTACCGCGGAGACTAAGTTTAGTGGCAGACACCAGGTCACGCAAATTTAATGAAAACACTGAATGGATGTTAAACAAAACAGTTTGGGAGTGTTTGCTGAAATCACAGCAAAATACGGGAACATTTGGGAGTGTTTGCTGAAATCACAGCAAAATACGGGAAACCGGATATCGATCTTGTCGCATTTAAAAGATATCTAACTATGTTTCATGGGAACCAGACCCTGGGTCAACGTCAACAGATGCATTTTCGTTGCATTGGGGGAAATGGTTTATTTACGCATTCCCTCCCTCCTGCCTCATCAGTCGGGTATGAAGGAAAATACAACAAGACTCTGCGTCTGGTATTTGGGAGTACCCGATTGGCCTACTCAACCATGGTTCCCAGTGGTGCAAAACATGGTATTCGAACCATGTATTACAATCCCACACAGACCAGATCTACTACTACATCCCGTGACGGGATAGCCATCCAAGCCATAAAGCTGGAACCTGCTAATTTGTAGAGTTTAAAAACACCGCTTCTACAACTGGGACTCACGGACCGAACAGCAAACATCATCTCGGCGGCCCAAAGAGAGTCAACCAAGAAGCAATATCTGGTCTACATCAGAAAGTGGGAAACGTACTACCATAAGAACAAAACCACCAACAGAAATATCAACATCCCATCTGTTCTGGAATATCTGGCAGGCCTCCACTATGATGAGGGGCTCATCTACAGTGCCATCAACAGCGCCAGAAGTGCCCTGTCATACCTATGGCAAGGGACAGAGCGTTACACGGTAGGGACTCACCCTCTGGTAACCAAGCTCATGAGGGGAATATTTAACACAAACCCCCAAAAAACCAGGTACTCCCATATATGGGATGTAAGCATTGTCCTGAAAGCACAGTCATGGTAATGGCACTGGTCACGGCACAGAGGGTTCAGTCACTGCACAGACTGGACAACATGACCTCCTCACCTGACGATATTACGTTCCATATTTACGAACTAGTAAAACAGAACAGACAGGGGTCAGCAGGCCTCAATATCCAATGTAGGTCATACCCTGCAGATGACCGCCTCTGTATAGTTAAACATCTATCACTATACATGGTGAAAACTAAAAACCTGAGAGGCAATGAGAAGGGACTGCTGATCAGCCATAAGAAACCTCACAAAAAAGTGACGGTCCAAACGATCTCGAGATGGCTGGAAAAGGTACTGACACGGGCTGGGGTGGATACTAATGTGTTCAAATCTCATTCCACCAGGGCCGCAACTACATCAGCGGCAGTACGACTGGATGTGCCCATGGACCAAGTCCTCGAAGCAGCAGGATGGTCAGAGGAAAGAACTTTCCAGTTATTTTATAACAAACCAGTGAGAGAGACTGGAACATTTGCAGAAAGAATTTTAAATTCTGTAAATTAATTAAAACCCATAAATAGGGTTATATTTGTGTTAATACATTTTATGATTTCAATAACGAATCATGTGCAATTATGTTAACACTATTCCTCCCACAGTCAAGGCAGACGTGTGCATGGACGTTTCTACGGCATGAGATCACAGAGCTTTGAAGTCTTCACGTAGTCACTCACGTGACTCCGAAGTAAGATTAAACGAGAACTTACCAGTTTGAAGTTTGATCTGTATTTTATGAGGAGTTACGATGAGGGATTACGTGCCCTCCGCTCCCACCCAGATCATATATACTTAACTGGTACCTCTTCTCTAATCTTACTATGTTTAGTCATTACAGTTATCTGTGATCTCACACCGCTGCTTTGAAGAATGCATGCGTCCTAGCGGGCTTCTTCACGTAATCCCTCATCGTAACTCCTCATAAAATACAGATCAAACTTCAAACTGGTAAGTTCTCGTTTAATCTTACTATTAAATATTTCTCCCTTCTCCTTAAACGCATATCCTGTGGTTCTCGATTCCCCTACTCTGGGCAAGGGACTGTGCATCTACCCAACATAGTCCTTTTTAAGAGCGAAGTGGTGGCATATGCAGCAAACAATATATTTTGTAAAAAATGTTTTCTTGGATTCATCAGAATATTTCATAGTTCACATTTCTTGGTGTCCACAGCAGTATCCGCACTGAAACTGAAACAACAGTACTACTTTTGTCATTAAATGGTGTGGGACCGCTGATTTGCTTTTTAAAACAGTGCCTCTGCCTGAAGCAAGCACATGCTCAAGATGCCAATGGGAGATTCCTGCAAAAAGTACAAAGTAATACTGGCACATTGTACAAACAAGCATCGCTCACAGTGCTGGTCTGTAATAAAGGACGCACAATAGCTGCCTATACTACATTGTGCAAATGTCGTTTGTTCTCTACAAATATTGAAATTATATTGGTTTAAGGTACAAATTGCACCAATTCTAAAGCGGGAAAGTAATCCGGCAACCATTCCCTGTCTCTGTTCTCTCCTGAGCTGTAAATAAACATGTGTACACGTGAGAATAAAAGATATATTAAATATTTTCATCAGACTATCTTGCAGAGTCAAATTCCTATGATAATGCAAGGTAGCTGCATGCATCTAGAGTTGGTGCTAATGATCTCTTAGGTCGACCTGTGCAATTAGTTCCTTTTCTTCATTAAATAATCTGACTGTAGAGCTTTCATAGTATTGAAAGTGCTAACCACTTTAGCACTTTAGCACCAGTCTGCTGACTGGTTAGAATGCAACAAAAGCTTTTCACTGTACCTCGGTGCACATGACAATAAACTACACTCAAACTGAAAGTATTCCCAAGTCTATAAGTATTTGAATTGAAAAAGTGCATTGATTCAAGATTCAAGAGATTCAAGAGACATTTATTGTCACATGCACCAATTGGTACAGTGACATTTGGGGTCACCATACAGCCATACGAATAATAAAGAACAAAACATGATAGTATTTTAACATAAACACCCCCTGCACAGCGGAATCAAAGTTTGCTACTGTGAGGGAAGGCCCAAAGTTCAGTCATCCTCCTCTTTGATGTTCTTGATGTACACCCGTGGTCGGGGTATACCTTTCAGATGCAATGACACATGCTGGGAGGAGTGGATGGTGTGTTATCCTTAACAGTGGATTAAAGTTAAGTTTACTAATAGTGGAATATGATAGGTAATCAATGTGGCTACTGGTTGGTCAGCTATTGCCCAAGCCAAAACAGAAATTTCTTCTTGTTAAATACTGTCAATGAAATTTAATGTGTGGCAGAATGCCAACCAATTCCATCTCAACAAATAGTTTTTCTCATCTCTGGCATTTGTCCAACTCTCTGACATACAACCACCCCCCCACCCAACCCCCCCCCCCCCCCCATCGCACCTCATCTGTATCCACCTATCATTTGGCAGACTTTGGCCCACTCCCACCTTGCTTCCAGTTTTCTCCCTCATGCTATATTCAGTTTGAAGAAAGGCCCTGGCCTGAAATGTCACCTATCCATGTTCTCCAGAGGCTCTGCCTGACCCGCTGAGTTACGCCTTCATTTTGTGTCTTTTTTGGTATTCCAGCATCTGCAGTTCCTTGTGTCTACATGGTATTTTATGCTAGGTTTAACCACTGTGCGGCCAAGGAGAAGGCACTTGCATTGTGCTGGATATTTACCAAATAATATGACTGGTTCACTGGTTCAGGTTATAGGTGCGGGTTTCTTCCACCAAGTCCATTTCCTTCAGCAGAAAATTTCTTGTCAACTCAGCCCTGGCGACAAATTTATAACGTGCTCACGTAGTCTGAGGAAATTAGACTCTGAATGAAGATGTTGTTCAGCAATTATTATGACTTTATAAGCTGTTAAATAGTGTATTCATTACAACTGCAAATTCCAGATCTGTTTTCTCCCTCCATTTTCCTTGATATTGGTGTATAATTTTATTTTCTCTCAGAATGGGTTTCACTCTTGCCTATAGTTGGTTCTGCATCTCTTATTCTTTCCGCTCCGACCTTTCCTGGAGGAGTGCATTTACCTATATCTTTCCCCTTTTCTACATGTCTCCAATTGCTTGCTTGCGATGTAGAGAACATGTGATATTGTTTTGCTGAACCATAACCTGCCATTGTGTACTGGTTGGGGCCAAGGGTCTGCAGATGTTCTTTACCTGAGTTGCTACACAATGTATGGGTGAAGCATTGTTAACATTACGACGTCATTAGGTTGGAAGGAGTGCAGAGAGGATATATGAGGATGTTGCTAGGACTCGAGGGGCTGAGCTATAGGGAGAGGTTATGCAGGTTAGGACTTTATTCCTTGGAGTGCAGGAGGCTGAGGGATGGATGATCTTATATAATTGTATAAAATCATGAGGGGAATAGACAGGATGAAGGCCCAGAGTCTTTTATCCAGGGTAGGGTAATCAAAAACAAGAGAACGTATGTTTAATGTAAGAACCTGAGGGGCATCATTTACATTTAGAGGGTGCTAGGTACATGGAAGGAGGAGGTAGTTGAGGCAGATTGTATAATAACATTTAAAAGACACTTGGACAGGTACATGGATAGGAAAGGTCTACAGGGTTATGGGCCAAATTTGGGCAAAAGGGACTAGCTTGGATGGGGGTTTTGAGGTTCATCTAAAAGGCCTGTTTCTGAGCTGAATGAATCTATGATTCTATATGTTTGACATCCTCACTGGATCCCAAGAAGGAGACAGCATTTGCATTCAGTTGAAGAACTTTACATCCATTTATTTGGCCAGACCAACTTAATGTAAACACTGCATGAAAGCATAACCATGCATAACAATGACCCCCAATTAAAAATGGAATATTAAATATTGTTCATGTAGATTAGGTGAAAAAAATAGGGAGTGTATCTCTGAGATTTTTGTTGCTATGTTTTTTTTTCCGATGTCGGTGGGTAGATGGTATCTTAGAAAATACAGTGATAATGAGCTGAAATAGTAATCTGAATTTCTTTGGAATTAGTTTAAATTTATGCATCAGAAACAAAAGTTTGATAACTGAGGCTGATATATAATGAGGGTTGAAAAAAAAGTGGGGGGAAAAGTAGGAAATAAATATAAAGCTACAAATGAATGGCTCCACACACCAAAAATGGTTCAGCAACTCATATGAGCCTTCAACATAGGTTTTCATGATGGTTTGAATTGTCCATTGTTGGCTGTGGTTTGAATAAGTTTATTGGCCAAGTAGGTTCACATACAAAGAATTTTCCTTGGTGCTCCGCTTGCAAGTGACAACATGACATACAGTGACAATTAAGAATGACACGTAAAACATTAAACATTAATAATAAAACATTATTATTTAAACATGTGAATTAAATAAAATACCAGAGCAAAAGGAAGCTACAAGTTTTTGGTTATTGAGTAGAGCTACTACTTGTGGAAAAAAGCTGTTTTTATGTCTGGCTGTGGCAGCTTTGACAGTCCGGAGTTGCCTTCCATAGGGAAGTGATTCAAAGAGTTTGTGGCCAGGGTGCGAGGGGCCAGAGATGATCTTACCCGCTCGCTTCCTGGCCCTTGCAGTGCACAGTTCGTCAATGGAAGGAAGGTTACAGCCAACAACCTTCTCAGCTGATCGGACGATTCGCTGCAGCCTCCGGGTGTTGTGCTTGGTGGCAGAGCAGAACCAGACCATGATGGAGAAGGTGAAGACAGACTCTACGATGGCCCAGTCTTCAAGATAGCACAAAATGATGTCAAGTAATTGCAGACAGACATTGCATTGCAACATGCAGAAATGATGGTTTCGCTGAAGTGGACATACAAAGCAATAGCACGGGAACATCAATACTTACCCAAGAGTGGATACAGATATACTGGTTAGCACAAAGATTGTAAATACCTGCATGTCAGTCAAACACATCAAAAGTTTGAAAAACACCAGATTTAACTCCAAAGGTAAACTTGTTCTGACACGGAAAGGAATTACTCTGATTACTGCAATGTGGCAAAATGTTCAAACTTGCAATGATATTAGCATTGGAGCAACTTGTCTCAACAAAGTGATTGTGTCCTTTGTCCTTTTTGACAGGAAAAATAAAGTTGATTTGACAACGGTGAAATTCTTTATTTGGAAATCAATACAGATCAAACCAACAGCACATTTCTGGCACATTTATACCCTTGGTGTGGCACTGATATCCTCCCAGTCAAGACTTGTCGTAACTCAAAATGTTTTCGGTCAGGAAAGAAGCACTGATTATAGATTGAGAAGAAAGAAGACAGATATGATGTGGTTCAGGGAAAAGTTCAATGCAAATTATCATAAAGGGCCATGGTTGCTTTTTAACGCATTAATGCCTGCATCTTTTGATGAGATATATTCACGGAACAATCCCTCTTTTAATTTAACATCACCCCAGGAATTTTGCTTCAAATTGTGGGCTGTATATGTGTCTGTAAACATCAAAGATTTTCATTTATACAGTGTATGTAATCATTTTTGTAGTACTGATGTTCTTAGCATTCCCCATATTGTTTACCTTTCTTTAACATTGTGGTTATTTTGTCTTGCCCTCTCATGCTAATATAATTTCTGCTATTTAATTAGTTCCGATTTTTACTGCTATTTATCTACTTTTTTTGTGTTTCCACCATTAATTCTATTTTATCTTTAAAAATGTTCTTTTTTGTAAAATTTCCGAGGATTTCATGAAGCATCTGCCCTCCCCAAAACATGAATTTACCTAATTTTCTTCACTTATCCTGTTGAATAATTCCTGCATTTTATAGTTTTACGATGGGTACTTTGTTGATTAATGCAGTCAGCTTTGTAAGGCAAGGTATGCCTGGGCCATGGAATACAGTTGCAACCATTTAAGGTGAATCATTTCAGCGTCTCTGCAGCCAAGTTTTGCAACGCTGGCCTGGGCTCAACCATTTTTTGGCATCTTCATCTTTGACCTTCACTCCTATTCAGGTCAACAAATAGGCACTGGTAAATGTGGAGTTATAAATTCTGTTTGTATTCTTCAAAAAGTAAAGGTGCCCATGCCTACATTAAGAAGTATCATACAGCCGATGGCTGAGAAGAAGCATGCAATATTTGAATGATTGAAATATGCAGCATGGAAACGTGCCCTTTGGACCACCAGTTCTACGCCGTCCATCAATCGCCCGGTCATACTAGTTCTATTTTATCCCACTTTTGGCTACACACATTTACAGAGGTCAATTACAGAGGAAACCAGTGCACCTGGAGGAAACTCAGTAGTCTCATGGAAAACATGCAAACTCCACACAGACAGTACCAGAGGTCAGGATTGAACCTGGATTTTTGGCACTGTGAGGCCAAATTTGTGCCACATATATGCCAAGCTTTGCTTGCCAAGAAGGAGTATAACCTTGACAGTATATCGAAAGGAACTGCAGATGCTGGTTTATACCGAAGATAAACACAAAGTGCTGGAGTAACTGAGTGGGTCAGGTAGCATCCTTGGAGAAAAAGGATGGGCGATGTTTTAGATTGGGACCCTTCTTCAGAATTAGTTACGTTTTACGTTGGAGATGAGGAGAAATTGCTTATCTCAGAGTGTTGTAAATGATTGGAATTTTCTACCGCAGAGAGCTGACTGATTATATTAAAGGCCAAGTTTGAAAGAGATTTGGAAAACAAGTTGAGCCAAGGAGGAGTGAATAGGAAAGTGGGGTTGAGCCAAGAGTGGACCAGCCTGAATCTTACTGAATGATAGAATAGATTCAAGACTACTCATACTCCTACCTCATTTGTGCTTATGTTCTTAACTCACTTATGCTTCGTCAGAAGCAGCCTTACAAATCTTTACCACCTAGAATGTAAATGCAATGGTCGTTTAGGTTTAGGCTGATTATTGTCACATGCACCGAGGTACAGTGAAAAGCTTTGACTTGCATGCTATCCAAACAGATCAGATATACCGTGCAAAAATACAATCAAGTCAAACTTAAGTACAATATAGTAAAGGGAAAGATATAGAGTGCAGAATACACTTGTTAGTATTGTAGCAAATTAATTCCATAGACAAGTCCAATGTCCACAATGGGGTGGAAGTGAATCGGAGAGTACCCTCAGTCATGGAAGGACCGTTCAGAAGCCCGATAACAGAGGGGAAAAAACTGAGTCTGGTGGTGTGCACTTTCAAGCTTCTGTACCTTCTGCTAGAAGGGAGCAGGGAAAAGAAGGAACAATCAGGGTGGAACAAATCTTTAATTATGTTGGCTGCTTTTCGAGGCAACATGTAATGTAGATGGAGTTAATGCTTGGGTACATATAAAACTCTCTGCAATTAGTTGCGATCTTGGGTAGACCTGTTCCAAACCAAGCTGTGATGCAACCTGATAGTCCTCTAAGTTGTCATCCTGACTTGCAAGTGTACTGATATTCCTTCATTATTACACAAAAAAGCTGGAGAAACTCAGCGGGTGCAGCAGCATCTATGGAGCGAAGGAAATAGGCACCGTTTCGGGCAGAAACTACGGCCCGAAACGTTGCCTATTTCCTTCTGAAGAAGGGTTTCAGCCCGAAACGTTGCCTATTTCCTTCGCTCCATAGATGCTGCTGCACCCGCTGAGTTTCTCCGGCTTTTTTGTGTACCTTCGATTTTCAAGCATCTGCAGTTCCTTCTTGAACATTCCTTCATTATTACTCTGTTGAAGTTCAGGAACCCTACCCAATGACAATGAGATAGCTGATTTAGGCTATCTCCACTCCTAGTGGCGACGCGGCTCTGGCTGCAGCGGCTCTCCGGCAGTCCTGTTTGTTTTGTGTTTTTTGGGTTGTTTATTTTCGTTTTGGTTAGTCTAGTTTTGGTTTTTAGTTTCTGTTTGGGGGGGGTGGGGTTGAAACGGGGCTTGCTGTCTCTCCCTGCGGGGGAATGCGACTTTTATGTCGTATTCCCCTTCTCTGCCTCCGTCTGCGCTGAGGCCTAATGGCGGAGCTGGCGACCTCGAGGCTCAGGAGGCAGAGCCCGCCAGGACTCGCACTGAGCTCGCTCCCGTGAGGACGGCCCGGCTCGGGGCTGGAACAGGGCTTCCGTGAGGGGCTGTGACGCTACCGTGAGGACGGCCGGCCCGAGGAAGGAACGGTGCTCCCGTCGGAGTGGCCGAGCTCGGGGAGGTACGGCGTTCCCAGCCCGAGGGAGGAGCGGCGCCCGGTCGGGGCGGCCCAGCCCGAGGGAGAGGCGGCGCCCGGTCGGGGCGGCCCAGCCCGAGGGAGGAGCGGTGCCCGGTCGGGGCGGCCCAGCCCGAGGGAGGAGCGGTGCCCGGTCGGGGCGGCCTAGCCCGAGGGAGGAGCGGCGCCCAGTCGGGGCGGCCCAGCCCGAGGGAGGAGCGGTGCCCGGTCGGGGCGGCCCAGCCCGAGGCTGAGACGGTAACGGCACTCACGTGAGGGCGATCCGGCTCGGGGCTGGAACGATGCTCCGGTGGCTTGCACGGTGTTCTGGCGGCGGTGGCCTGAGTCCGGGGTTCGGCCGCGGGCCAGCGGCTGGGTCAGCAGGACTGGTGAGCGGCAGCTTCGACCACCCCGGGCCGCGGTGTTTGAGCCGCGGGACAGTTGTAACATCGCCCGGGGGGTATCGCCTCAGCGCAGAAGGAGAAGAGGAGGGAAGAGACTGGAGACCTAAGACTTTTGCCTCCATCACAGTGAAGAGATGTTGGGTGGACTCACTGTGGTGGATGTTAATATGTGTTTATTGTTGTTTTTTATTGTATTGTATTGTATGTATGACTGCTTCAATTTCGTTCAGACTTCGGTCTGAATGACAATAAAAGGCTATCTATCTATCTATCTATCACCTTCACTGGCAGGAAATTAACAGTTCATTAATGTAGTTCACTGCCAACTTCAGAAGAGCAATTAGCAAAGGATAATAAATGCTGACCTTGCCAGCAATGTACGCAAACTAAACATCATCAATGTCCATATCAATGGAATGGATTTCACTAACATTTTCAACTAAATGCAATCATCATGCTAATTAATAATTTCTTTCCACACAGCTACCATAACCATCAAGATGTTAATACACTCTTCGCCCCACAAATAATTGATATAAAAGCTTCAAGCGCAAAGTGGCCGTGGCCATCGAAGACTCCAGCGGAACAATATTCATGGATACAGCTAAGTAATTATTAATGGGACCTTTGATCTGTTGAAGCAACACTGCTGTTGCCTGAACATATCAGGTTGGTAAAACCAGCCTTGTTGAAGCATCAAGCATGTCAATTCTGTACAACGGTCCTACAAAGAAGCATTGTCATGGAGGCGGAGGAGGAGGAGAAATAGTCTGTTCACCAGAGCAGAGACCAGCAGATGAAACTGGAATTTGGAGAAGGGAGACAGTTTCTGGTTGCGAGATCCAAACAGCAAGTTCCTAAACAAAAGGTGTTGCAACGTTAGACTCTCTCTTGTCTAAATTTCTACCACTTTTGCTTAGGGATCTGCATTAATTTCCATGGCTCCCTTATAAACAGAGTGGTGTACCTCGGGGGATCAGTACTGTGCTTCCATTTTGTTTACAATTATATAGAATGAGTTGTATGAAGGCACAGAAGGCATGGTTGCTGACTTAGGAGTAGGAAGGTAAGTAGGAAGGAAAGTTGTGAAGAGGACACAAAGGGGCTACAAAGTGAGACAGATAAGTTAAGTATGTAGGCAAAGATTTGATTTGATTTGTAAGGGTCTCAGGGGTTATGGGGAGAAGTCATGAGAATGGGGTTGAGAGGGAAAGAAAGATCAGCCATCATTGAATGGCGGAGGAGACTTGATGGGCCGAATGGCCTAATTCGGCTCCTATAACTTATGAACGTAAAGGTTTGGCAAATGGGAAAACGTGAAGTTGGCCATTTGGCAAGATAAAATAAATAAATAAGTATTCTCAGTTTGAAGAAGGGATTCGGCCCGAAACGTTGCCTATTTCCTTCGCTACATAGATGCTGCTGCACCCGCTGAGTTTCTCCAGCATTTTTGTGTACCTTCGATTTTCCAAGCATCTGCAGTTCCTTCTTAAACAAATAAATAAATAAACCTTATTATCTAAATGGTGAGATATTGCTGAGTCTTGGGATGCAGCAGAATATGGGTTGTCTAATGCATGATTCACCAAACATATTTAAGAAGAACAAATAATTATCATCATCGGCGGTCACTCGAAACGAGTATGACTGTCCTCTCTCCATAGGGTCGTCTACTTGTGGGTCTACAGATGTCTGTAGAGGCTGATCCGCGATCCACACACCTTGGTGCAACGTGGGCAGTGGAGACTGGCGGTGGTTGGTAGTCGTCAAGCCCCGTTCTCTCTCTCCTTACGGTGCTGTCGCTTTGACTCTAAGACACGGCGTAGTTCCATTTTGTGACGTGCAGCTCCTTCCTGCACAGATTTCCTCCAGGAGCGCCTGTCCAGTGCAATGTGCTCCCAGTTGCTCGATGTGATGTGGAATTTCTTAAGACTGGTCTTGATGTTGCCCTTGAAGCGTTTCTTTGGCCCGCCGGGTGCTCGCCGACCTTCCTTCAATTGAGAGTACTGGATTTGTTTAGGGAGACGTGTGTTGGACATATGAATGACATGGTGAGTCCATCGAAGTTGGTGCTGCATTATTGTGGTAGCGATGCTGGTCATGTTGGCTTCCTCCAAAAGGCTGATGTTGGTGCGTTTGTCCTCCCAACTGATCCTCTGAATCTTTCATAAGGATCTTTGATGGTATTGTTCCAGGGCTCTCAGGTGCCTGCTGTTAGTGGTCCATGACCGGGCTCCATACAACAGGGTGGAGAGGACAACGGCTCTGTAGACCAGCAGTTTTGTTTGAGCCTTTAAGTCTCGGTCTTCAAAGACTCTTTTCCTGAGTCTGGCGTAGGTTCCGCTGGCACAACTCAGGTGATGGTTGACCTCAGAGTCGATGTCAGCTTTTGAGGAAAGAATGCTGCCAAGGTAGGGGAAGTGGTCAACTTTTTCAAGAGTGGTGTCGTCCACTTTTATAGTGAGCTGGGTAGACGGCTGGTTGGGTGGAGGTTGATGTAGGACCTGTGTCTTCTTGATATTTAAGGCTAGGCCCATGGCTCTGTAGGCCTTGGCAAACGCATTCAGGATGCCCTGGAGCTTCTGCAGAGTGTGCTGCAATGACGCAGTCATCCGCATACTGAAGCTCCATGATGGCGGTGTAACTGACTTTGCTCTTGGCCTTCAACCCATTAAGGTTGAAGAGCCCACCGTCAGTTCTGTGGCAGATCTTCACCAATGAGGTGAAGTATGGCGGCAATGAAGACGACAAACAGGGTGGGTGCGATGATGCATCCCTGTTTGACCCCCGTTTCCACAGTGAAGGGCTCGGACTCAGAGCCGCAGTTGCTGAGCACTGTGACCGACATGCCATCATGTTGAAGCCTCAATATTCTGATGTACTTGTCGTGACAACCGTACCTTGATAGTATGCTCCAAAGAGCCTGGCGGTCTACCGAGTCAAAAGCCTTTGTCAGGTCTATGAAGGCCATGTGCAAAGGCTGCCTTTGTTCACAGCATTTTTCTTGGAGTTGGCGTGCTGTGAATATCATGTCTGCTGCACCTCTGGATGGGCGGAAGCCACACTGTGATTCTGGGAGTACCTCCGCAAACAGTGGTAGAAGTCGGTTTGCGAGGACACGAGCAAGGACTTTGCCTGTTGTTGACTGGAGCCAGATGCCCCTGTTATTTCCATTCAGCCTTGTCCCCCTTCTTGAAAATGGTCACTATTAAAGCATCCCTGAGTTCTGAGGGAAGTTCTTTTTCCCAGACCTTGAGCAGTAGGGCGTGGATGTCGTACAGGAGCTCCGGTCCACCTTCCTTTAAGATCTCAGCTGGGGTCCCATCTGGACCGGTGGCCTTGTTGTACTTAATGCTCTTGATGGCATCTTGAACCTCTGTCATAGTGGGAGGTTCTTCCATGTCTCTGATGGGACTCTGGGGGATGCGGTGGGTAATGTCTGGTTCAGCTGTGCTATCACGGTTGAGGAGTTCCTGGAAGTGGTCCTTCCATCGGGCGTTAATGGACATTGTCCTTCAGCAGTTCTTGTCTGTCCTTTGAGCGCAAGGGGTTTAAGCCGCGGTGGCTTGGACCTTAGACAGCCTTAGTAGCGCTGAAGAAGCCTCTGGTGTCACCCGAGTCTGCCAGTCTCTGGATTTCCGGAGCCTTTTCTGTCTACCAAGAGTTCTTAAGCTCCCTCACCCGGCTCTGGACATCTGCCTTGGTTCTGGAGTGAGCCACTCTTTTGGCCTTGCAGGTTACATCATTTCTCCAGGCATGAAAGGCTTTCCTTTTCTTGGAGATGAGCTGTTCAATCTCTGTGTCGTTCTCATCAAACCAGCCCTGGGGTTTTCTGGACTTGCACCCAGGATGGTTTTGCAGGTATCAAGGATGGTGGATTTGAGCCGGCTCCAGTGCTCTTCGATATCATCAGGATATGCTTATGTTGGTCAAAGATAAAATTGACACACCAATTTATATGCAACTGCTCAAGAAATTACACAAAATGCTGGAGTAAATCAGTGAGTCGGGCAGTATCCCTGGAGAACATGGATAGGTGATGTTTTGGGTTGGAACCCTACTGACTGCCTTAACTGCCTCCCCTGGCAGCTCTTTCCATACACCCACCACCCTTTGTGTGAAACAGTAAGTAGAAAACTTTTCCATTGCTTGAACAAGTGTTTATTTAATGGTACTCAAGGCATTTAACATCAACCTGGACAAACCAGCCTGACTGATTGATAAGCATCAATCTAAACCTTTATTCCCTGAAGCAATGGTGCACAGTGACTTGAGAGCATCATCTACAAAACATAGTGCAGTTTCTTAACAAGGCTCTTCTGACAAGATTTATCACGTTCATTATTTCAGCCATGAAGAAGGGTGGGTCAGCCCTTCCTGTAAACACCACACCTTTTGGTTCTCCTCCAAATCTCATATCATCCAGGCATGTAAATACATTGCTGTTCCTTTATCAATGCTGGAACTAAACCCTGGAAATTCTTGTCCCTTAACATCCATGGGAACACATTCACCTGAGGTTCTGCAGTAAACAATACAGACAGTTCAACAGTCTCTTCTCAAAGGCATGGGTAAGTAATGATAGCTTCACAATGAAGTGTGTGAAGAATATATTAACAACTAAGCAGCAATTATTCAGTGATTAATTGCATGGAAATTTGATGAACTAGTTACTTTCAGTAAAGCTAACATAATTAAAATAATATTCAATGAATGCAGGGTTTGCAGGCTGAGCCAGCATTCTATTGATTATCCCTAAATTGTGTTTGATAAGGCAAACTGCTTTCTTGAAATGCTGCAGTCCTTGATGTTTGAGTCGACCGACAATGCTATTATGGAGGCTGTTATGATGTTTATGTCGACCCTGAGGTGGTGAAGGAACAGCTATATTATTCAAAGGCAGCATGTTGTGTGTCTGGGAGTAAAACTTGGTGGTGTTCCCATGCTTTTGATGCTCTTGTCTCTCTAGCTGTTTGTGGGCTTGTTTATGAGTATTTTGCAGATGAATTGCAGTAAAAACATACACCTCAGATTCATAAATTCGTTCAAAAGTGATAGGAGCAAAATTATGCCATTTTGCCCATCAAGTCTACTCCACCATTCAATCATGGCTGGTCTATCTACCCCTATAAACCCATTCTCCTCATAACCCCTGACATCCATACTAATCAAGAATCTATCTTTCTCTGCCTTAAATATATCAATTGATGGCCTCCACAGCCTATTGTGGCAATGAATTCTACAGATTCACCACCTTCTGACACTTAAAGGAGAAAATGGTTGTACTCCACAATTTGAAATTTGTAATAGAAAAAAATCACGTGGTTAAAGTGCACATTGTCAGATTTTATTAAAGGGTATTTTTATACATTTTGGTTTCACCATGCAGAAATTACAGCTGTGTTTATACATAGTCCCCCCCCCCCCCATTTCAGGGCACAATATTGTTTGGGACACATGGCTTCACAGGTGTTTGTAATTGCTCAGGTGTGTTTAAATGCCTCCTTAATGCAGGTATACGAGAGCTCTCAGCACATAGTCTTTCCTCCAGTCTTTCCATCAGCTTTGGAAACTTTTATTGCTCTTTATCAAAATGTTGACCAAAGTTGTGCCAATGAAAGTCAAATAAGCCATTATGAGACTGAGAAAGAAGAATAAAACTGTTAGAGACATCACCCAAAACTTAGGCTTACCAAAATCAATTGTTTGGAACATCATTAAGAAGAAAGAGAGCACTGGTGAGCTTACTAATTGCAAAAGGACTGGCAGGCCAAGGAAGATCTCTGCAGCTGATGACAGAAGAATTCTCTCTATAATAAAGAAAAAATCCCCAAACACCTGAACGACAGATCAGAAACACTCTTCAGGGTCAGGTGTGGATTTATCAATGATCATTGTCCGCAGAAGACTTCATGAACAGAAATACAGAGGCTGCACTGCCAAATGCAAACCACTGGTTAGCTGCAAAAATAAGATGGCCAGGTTACAGTTTGCCAAGAAGTACTTCAAAGAGCAACCACAGTTCTGGAAAAAGGTCTTGTGGACAGATGAGATGAAGATTAACTTATATCAGAGTGATGGCAAGAGCAAAGTATGGAGGAGAGAAGGAACTGGCCAAGATCCAAAGCATACCACCTCATCTGTGAAACACGGTGGTGGGGGTGTTATGGCCTGAGCTTGTATGGCTGCTGAAGGTACTGGCTCACTTATTTTCATTGATGATACAACTGCTGATGGTGGAAGCATAATGAATTCAGAAGTGTATAGACACATCCTGTCTGCTCACATTCAAACAAATGCCTTAAAACTCATTGCCAGCGGTTCATTCTGCAGCAAGACAATGATCCCAAACATACTGCTAAAGTAACAAAGTTTTTCAAAGCTAAAAAATGTTCAATTCTTGAGTTGCCAAGTCAATCACCCGATCTGAACCCAGTTGAGCATGCCTTTTATATGCTGAAGAGAAAACTGAAGGGGACTAGCTCCCAAAACAAGCATAAGCTAAAGTTGGCGGCAATACAGGCCTGGCAGAGCATCACCAGAGATGACACCCAGCAACTGGTGATGTCCATGAATCGCAAACTTCAAGCAGTCATTGCATGCAAAGGATATGCAACAAAATACTAAACATGACTACTTTCATTTACATAACATTGCTGTGTCCCAAACATTATGGTGCCCTGTAATGGGGGGACAATGTATAAATACTGCTGTAATTTCTACATGGTGAAACCAAAATGTATAAAAATGGCCTTTATTAAAATTTGACAACGTGCACTTTAACCACATGTGATCTTTTTCTATTACAAATCTCAAATTCTGGGGTACAGAGGTAAATAAATAAATGATGGGTTTTTGTCCCAAACATTATGGAGGGCACTGTAAAGAGAAAGTCATGCTTTCTCCCACTCTAAATGTTGTGTTACGGCACCATTAAAACAAAGGCTGAATAAATAAGTTTTAGGCTAAAAACAAAATTCTGGTGGAGCTCAGTAGGTCAGGGAGCATTTGGGCACTTCAGTCTAAAGAAGGGGTTAAACCTAAAAAATCGTTGTCCATTGCCTCCATAGACGTTGCCTACTCCACTGAGTTCCTCAAGGACTCTGGTTTTTGTTCCAGCCATTGCAGCCTCTCGTGTCTTCAAATAACTTTTAAGAACGGACTTGAAGTTAATCTGGTATGATCGGACTCTGTGTGGAATACAGTGTGCAATTCCGACCACAAGCTCACTTCCATTAAAGGGAACCAAATCGATGCATATACCACAGCTACAAGCACATACTTTTCAATTGATGTTTCCATAATTCCCGACAATATTAGGACAGTCTTTATTCTTTTATCCTCTTTCTATAATGTATCTGAATACTTCAACTAGGAGATAATCAGACAAAATTACATTCACGTAACACATAATATCTGTTTTTTGGTACATTAACTTAAAAGGATAGGCATTCAGGCAAGCTTTTCCAAGTATTTAAATCTTCCTACTCAATTTTTCTACTTATGATGCATTTAGTTGATTTTATGTTCAAGGGAAATAACCCTCTAATCTGTTAACCCTTTGCTTGGATATAGTTCCAAAAGCACGAGCCTTTCACACGTACAGTGATTAGTATAGTGTGCTCCCAGACAGCTGTTAAGAAATAAGGGAGCATGACTGATTGATTGATACTTTATTATTACATGTGACAGGTCACAGTGATTTTTTTGTTTGTTTTGCATGCCATACACAAAGTAAGCAAAGAGTCGCCAAAGTATACAAAGAGGCGCCAACAAATTACAAAGAAGTCCTCAATGGTCCCTCTTTGAGGAGAGGACCCGACAGCGTTAGTGGGGAGGTCGGTGCAGCAGTCCATGATGGCACCGACTGGTGGACGAGACAGACCACGTGGATTGACGACGCCGCTGCCGAGGGAACAAAGGAGGACCCAGCGTGGGGGGACCGCCTTGAGGGAGGGGGAAGAGCAACGGTGACTTGGTGTTAGGGGACCGCTGTGGTGGGGGGAGTGGGAGAACAATGGGGGACCTGGCGCGGATACTGTGTATATTTTGTAACGTTGTCAGTGCCCTTTATGTGGCGACTATTTGCATACCGTGGGTACGCAAACAAAGAATTTCACTGTGACTTGTCACATGTGACTATAAAGTATTCATTCATTCATTGTTCTGTAGAGTTTGATCTGGCATTCACCTGATCGACAAACATATGCATACATTTCCAGCAGAGGTCAGTGTAGAACAATAAGGATTGGCACTATTTGTTGCTCTTTGATGCTACAGACCCCACTCCTTCCTCACCCAGGCCGGTTCAGTGCATAATCCAGCCTGGACCCAATGGCAGGAATAGTTCAGCATTATTTCCCCCCCTCCCCATCTGTGAAGCCATGTTTCTAAGTGATTTCAAAACATGGACACCCATCTAACTGCATACTATTCAGAATACACCAAACGCAGCATTGCATGGACATAACCTATAATTACCTAGATTATGCAGCAAAATAATCATTTACCTATAACTGGGGCGATTGGTTTCGCTCATCATTGATTGCTTAATTATGTTCTTTATCTTTTTTTATTTATTTATTTATTTTTTAGCGAGAAAAAGAGAGGGTAGAAAGTTACAAAATAAAAAAGAAAGCAAAAAAAACAAAAACAAGAAACAACACAACAGAAAAACAAGGGAGGTGGAATGGGTTACCTGTAATACATCAATGGAGATAGGTTCGTAGGTTGCTTAATTATGTTCTAACAAAGGTTATGACAGGTTCAGATTGCTACAATTCACATCTTCCTTGCCAATGAGATTGAGCAGCTATATATAGATACACAAGTGTCACTGTCGGTGCTGCAACAGGCCTTGGGACGTGATTAGACCATCGGCCGGTTCGGGTTTACTTGGCACTGACTGGTTTCATTCTCCAGCGGGACCTTCAAGAGAATGGCGAATTGTGGAATAGGAATAGGAGAAGGAGCCCCCAACTGGGAACTGCAGAAGATGAAGGACGAATCCAAATGTTTGGTGTACACCAGGAGAAGGGGCTATGACATAACCAGGAACCCGCACCTCAACAAGGTAAAGGGGTGGGCTGCAGAGTGTGTGGGCTGCAGAGTGTGTGGTGTAAGGGCTGCTGCTGGTGAGCAGGTTCCCAGTGTAGCTGCTTCTGCCCCTGTGGCTTTAAATGGAAAAGCGCTGTGTTTGGGCAAGGAGATTTGTTTGAGCTTGTCCCTGTAGGCTGGGCTGATCGCTATACATCCCCTCCCCTTCTTTTTTTTCTTCTGTTTCGCAACTTCGACGTGCTGGTGAAAGACACTGCCCTGCACGTTAGGTTTTGTTTTTAACGAGGAGCAGAAATTCCCCCCTGAGCTCGCAGTAGTGTTGCTGCAGACTCGCACCGGCACCGGCACCGGCACCGGCGACCTCTGTGTTGGGAACCAGAGTCACTCCCTCTCCGAGGCCCGACCTGAAGCTTGGGCGGGATGTGTGTGTGTGTGTGCCATACGGCCAAGAACAACTTTTTAAATGTCCCACCGAGAGCAACCAGATTGCAAAACCATTTAAAATCACGGATATTATATATGCATGTTACAAATTAAAGCAGCGCATGTTTCCAGGATTCACTTTGCAATGGGCAGGCGTTAGTTAATCTCAGTGGTTTGCTGATGTGAGGTCAGACGTGAAGAGTTTCGTGACTCGTGGCAATTTTAACTAATGTTGTCTTGGTGTAGTTGAAACGTACAACTTTTAAGAAATAACTTCTCAGTCAGTTTGAAATCTCCACACCTTTTAAATGTAACAGGGTAAGCTTTGGTATGGCCAGAGCTTTAATTTTTAAACCCATCTCATCGCTGTATTGCCAATTTGCAGATTTCAAACTGCATTGCACTGTTTTTTTTTTTGTAATGTTATCCATCCATTGGATATCTAAATGAGAAATCCATTCTCTTCCTGGAATCGAGACTTTCAAAGTAGGAGCAATTCCAAGGGTTTTTTGATTTGATCTTTATTTTCAAATGCGTTCCTTCAGGATTGGGTGTGGGTTCTACATTCATTTTGTGAGTTGTAAATTATGGCCATCTGAAACTTGGACATGGAAAGGGTCTCTGACCTGAAATATTGACTCTTTCTCTTCCCACAGATACAGCTGATCTGTTGAGTAATTGCAGCGCTTTCTGTTTTTGTTTCAGATTTCCAGCGCACTATTTGCAACTTTTTTTGGTTTAGGTTTTTTCACTGAAGCTAGTCTCGCTGTTTCATTTTAGAGCAAACTGAAAACATGTGTTTTAACCTTTTCTTGGAGTACTGACAAATGTGTGAAAAATGGTCTGGTGCCTTCTGATTCTTGCTCAAAGGAGATGGGTTTGTGATGATAATCCCTTGGAACCACTGCCATCTAGTTCTTTGCCTGTTCTATCCTCTCCCTCAGTATTTTGTTTTTTTATTGTTGAAATCTTCTTTATTTCTTGCTTCTGGATCTTGCATCTTACAAATTCTTTGAAAATGAATAAACCATGAATTCTTCCACCTTGTACATCAAAGTTCCTTTGATGTACAATCCTGTCCCACGAATGGGCTTTGTGAGACAAGATTTGGAAAGGCAGAAATCTAAGGGATTGTAATCCTGGCTGTTTGTGTCTTGGGGATCATCTATCCTTTTTGACCAGGAGAATCGACAAGGGCAGGACCATTCTCCATGAACATTAGCAAGGTTTTTGACAAGGTCTGCATGGTAGGCTAGCCAGGAAAGTTAGATCAGATGGGATCCAGGGTGAGCTAGTCAATTGGATACAAAGTTGGTTTAATGGAAGGAGTCTACGTGGTAGTGGAGTGTTGTTCTACAGTTAGGAAGCCTGTGACTGGTGGTGTGCTGCAGGGATCTGTGGTTGGTTCAATGTTTATCGGTATTAACAGTTAGGATGACTGTTGTTAACAGGGTCAGTAAGTTTGCAGAAGGCACCAACATTAGTGTACAGTGAAACAGCTTATCAAAAATAATAGGATCAAGGTGAACTGGGCCAAGAAACTACAAATGGACTCTTACAAGTGTGAGGTGCATTTTGGTAGGTTAAACCAGAGCAGGACTTGCACAGTAAATGTTAGGGCCCTGGAGAATGATGTAGAACAGGGAGACCTGGGGATGCAGGAGTATAGTCCTGTTAAAGTGGTGACAGCAATAGATGAGATGTAAAGAAGGTAGACACAAAATGCTGGAGTAACTCAGCTGGTGAGGCAGCATCTCTGGAGAGAAGGAATGGGCGAATCTTTGGGTCGAGACCCTTCTTCAGACTGATGTCAGGGGAAGGGGTGGGACAAAGATAGAATATAATCGGAGACAGTAAGACTAGTGGGAGAACTGGGAAGGTGAAGGGGATGGAGAGAGAAAGCAAGGGCTATCTGAAGTTAGAGAAGTCAATGTTCATACCGCTGGGGTGTAAACTACCCATGCAAAATATGAGGTGCTGTTCAGAGGTTAGATTGGGAATAGGAGGGGGAGTTGAAGTGCTGAGCCACCGGGAGATCAGGTATGTTAAGACGGACTGAGCGGATGTGTTCAGTGAAACGATCGCCGAGTCTGCGCTTGGTCTCGCTGATGTGGAGAAGTTGACACCTGGAACAGCTGTTACAGTAGATGAGGTTGGAGAAGGTGCAAGTGAACCTCTGCCTCATCTGGAAAGACTGTTTGGGTCCTTGGATGGAGTCGAGTGGGAAGGTAAAGGGACAGGTGTTGCTTTTCCTGCGGTCGCAGGGGAAAGTACCTGGGAAGTGGTGGTTTGGGTGGGAAGGGACGAGTTGACCAGGGAGTTTCGGAGGGAACGGTCTCTGCGGAAAGCAGAAGGGGGTGGTGATGGGAAGATGTGACCAGTAGTGGGATCCTGTTGGAGGTGGCAAAAATGTTGGAGGATTATGTGCTGTATGCGATGGCTGATGGGGTGGAAGGTGAGGACAAGGGGGACTGTCCTTGTTACGAATGGGGGGGGGGGGGGGAGTAGGAGTGGAGTTGCGGGATATCGAGGAGACCCTAGTGAGAGCCCCATCAGTAATTGAAGAAGGGAATCCCCGTTTCCTAAAGAATGAGGACATTTCTGATCTCCTGGGAGCAGATGTGGCGTAGATGGAGGAATTGGGAGTAGGGGATAGAGTCTTTACAGGAAGCAGGGTGGGAAGAAGTGTAGTCAAGATGGCTATGGGAGTCAGTAGGTTTGTAGTGGATGTCGGTCAATAGTCTCCTGTGATTGAGACGGTGAGATCTAGAAACAGTAGGGAGATGTCGGAGATGGTCCAAGTGAATTTGAGTGCAGGATGGAAATAAGTGGTGAAATTGATGAAGTCTGATGCAATGAGCTAAAGTGTTCTGCATGGGTGCATGAGGTTGCGCCAATGCAGGCGTCAATGTAGCGGAGGTAGAGTTCGGGGATAAGGCCAGTTACGCCTGGAACTGGGATGGTTCGACGTACCCTACAAGGAGGCAGGCATAGCTGGGGCCCATGTGAGTGTCCATAACTACGCCTTTGATTTGGAGGAAGTGGGAGGAGAACTCGTGCAGAAGTCACTGACTTCACTACTTTCCATCCTGCACTCACATTTAGTTCTTCATTCAAAATGTGAAACTGATCTCTCAACGCAAGGCTTTTTTCTGGTTCTGCTTTGCCCAGGTGATCTGCCTCTGAACAGAAAGCATTGACTAAAGCTGTATATCAGCTGACCCTTTGTTTAAGGTTTGTTTTTGTCAGCTTTTGAAGTCTTTTCCATTTACATTAAATTTTAAATATTTTCTTTAAAAATTCTGATGTTTGGGTCGTGTTTCAGGAAGTGAGAATTGTGAAAGGGAAAAAATGATTGGTAGGTTTGTGTTTAACAAAGCAATTGTTGGGACCAATCTTGTTCAGTTATTTTGGATATTTAACAATTTAAATCGTAAATAGATGAAAATTCCGGGATGTCTTGATGGGCTCACACTTATATATCATACATACTACATTAAATACAAGAATACTCTTGTACTGAAGGCAATATTTATTATTATTTATTATTTATTACATGTCATTTGAACCTCAATGAGGCTCAAACGAAACTCCGTTTCTACAGCCATACAAGCAAAGACAATTTCCTACAGACATACACACAATTCAATTTACAAAAACATCCATCACAGTGAACCCACTATGATGGAAGGCAAAGTATTTTCTCTCCCCTGTTCTCAATAATACAAGCGAGTACATTCTCTTCTCCATATCTACCCTAATTGCTGTTTAGCAAGTCAGAAAAATAAGCACAAAGCCTTAATTTACTTCAAAGATGTGGAGGTGCATGTTTTTCTTAAAGGGTTTTCTTTTGGCATTCTGTAAACTACTTGTTTAACATGCTTTTTAAGTTTGGAGAAAATTGTTGTGGAAAGGGTATGCATTGTTTTAGATTAGATTAGATTAGATTATTCCTTTAATAATCCTTTTCAGGAAATTACAGTGCCACGACAGCTTCAAGACAAACATAACACCACGCTTTCATACATAACAAGTTAAAATACGTTAAAATACAAGTTAAAATACAATTAATTTAAAAATCAGTTTTCTACTGATGTTCATTTCAAAGTGGCCTTTCTAGTTCATTGAACTCACTCTATTGAATCATTTGGGGATCTTTCACCTTTTTGAGGTACCCACCCGTATTTATGGTGTCCCTTTTAATTTGTGACCATTATCTTAATTAGAACCTGCCTTCCTTTTTGAAGTAACATTAAGAGCATTCTCCCCTATTTTTTTTTTTTTTTCCGTTTGGTGCAATTTACTACTTTGTGTTACAACTGTAGGAATCATTGGGCCAAAAAAGTCATAGCAGGAAAGAAAAAGGACATTGGTTCTATCAGTTTTAGAATGATTCGTTTTGGCTCTATTTTGAATAGAAAATCCCATCAAATATCCTTATTGCTCTCCATTTCCATTTGGAGAGCCCTGATGGACTCTAACTTTCAATACTTTTGGAAAGAATAACTTCTCAATCAAAGCTTTCCCTCGCACCTTCCTGTATCTCTTTCCCCAATATTTTTAATCTTTGTGGTTTTTGAGCCATCTGCCAATGGGAACAACTTTTTTGTTTACCCAGTGTAAATCAGTTGTGATTTTATTCATATCTATTTCCTCTTGACCTTATTTTGCTCCAAGCAGTAGAAACCTAGGCCTCTTTCCAACCATTAAACCTAAAGTTCCTGCTCTGAATCATTCCAGTAAGTCATAGGATTTACAGAATTGAGATTGCAATGGAACAAGTCGGGTCCTACTGTTTGCATACATCATGCAACTATTACAATAATTTTGAGGATCTCCCGGTTGCTAACCACTAATTCCTGTTCCCATGCTGAACTTTCTGTCTGAGGCCGCCTCCATTGCCAGAGCAATACCACACGCACATTGGAGAAAGGCACCTCATATTTTGGTTGGGGAACTTGCAATGGTATGAATATTGAATTTTTCCAATTTTAGGTACCTTCTACAATCCTCTCATCCCCTTCCTCTTTCTCTCTTCTCCTCCTACCTTCTCCACCAAATGTCCGTTAACTAGTTCCACAGTTGGCAACGATAAATCCCTCTTGGGCTCACACCACCTCTAGCCAACAATCGGCCTATCAGGGAACTTCCTTGTCCTGATTTGTCCTGTTTTTCTTTCTCGCTTCCAGTATTTTTTCCTCACCCACTACAATCGATCTGAGGAAGGGTCACAACCCAAACCCAAAGGGTCACCTGTCCTTTTTCTCCAGAGATGCTGCCTAACCCGCTGACTTACTCCAGCACTTTGCCTTCTCATCCCTATCTCCATCTCAGGAGGTGGGCTCATGACTCATATCCTTTACAAGCTCGCAGACTTGACCATATCGCTCTAGAGGCCATCTTATCCGCTGATTTATTCCAGCAGTTTAGACAATAGACAATATGTGCAGGAGTAGGCCATTCGAGCCAGCACCTCCATTCAATGTGATCATGGCTGATCATCCCTAATCAGTACCCCGTTCCTGCCTTCTCCCCATATCCCCTGACTCCGCTATCTTTAAGAACCCTATCTAGCTCTCTCTTGAAAGTATCCAGAGAACCGGCCTCCACTGCCCACTGAGGCAGAGAATTCCACAGACTCACCACTCTCTGTGAGAAAAAGTGTAAAGTGTTGTTTGAGATTTATTGGGATGACGGCGTTCTCCTTGCTAATGGCTCCATTTGATCAGAGATAGCTCGGGTGTAAAAAACAAAATTCTGAGAATTTAGACACCAAAAGCAAGAGTAACTCAGCGGGACAACCAGGATCTCTGGATAGAAGGAATGGGTGATGTTTTCGAGTTGAGACCCTTCTTCATTAGCAGTCATTTGCTTGACCTAATATCAGAAGATGGTGATGACATTTAATGCCCTACTGATGCCTCCACAACACTACCCAGAGGCCTACCATTTACTAAGTATGTCCTGCCCTTGTTCGATGTCCCAAAATGCAGCACCTCACACTTCTCATTCCATCAACCATCCCTCCGCCCACCTGGCCAATCGATCCAGATGTCACAGATGTAGGAGAGGTGGGCAGAGTGCGGAACTTTGTGTCCCTTCCAAAAACTAGTTGCACAAATATAAGCCAATGCCTGCAACACCAGTGATTTGTGAATTATTATTCAGCTTCCTGGTGTTTTACAAGCACGTGTTCTTGTACCTTTGTCATATTTCTTCCAACAAAAAAACCTGTTATACTGTATAGCTTATGGAAGGACAGGCGAGACTAGAAGAGCCCATGAAGAATGATTCTTAGCTTGGTAATGCAAAGAAACAATGTATATTTTGCACAACTGTATGTGTAACGTGGAGTGTGATCCTGGCTACTGTTTATGTTGCAGTTTTGAGCCACAAAAGAAAATTCTTCACACCTGCACTTTGTTTCATTTTGCAATTAATGGAGTAATATGCAAAATCTATTTGCAAAATTCCCTCCTTGCCTTCTGGGATAGCTGGTTGGTTTTATTTGTTATCAGTGCTCAGGAGAAAATAATACAAAATACTTTTTGGAAATAAAAAAAGACTCCAGACTTCAAATGAAAATGGTTTACAATTTTTACGAAGGCTCCAATGAATTTTGGTTTTGCCAAATCACTTTATTTTCTTCCCTTTTGCTTTGGGAATGGAGCACTCAGGTCAAAGCTCTCGTAATAATGATGCACAGTCACTGGTGCTGCAGGCATTGATGTATTTGTGTGACTAGTTTTTGGGAGGGTCTCAGATTTCAAGCTCTGCCTGTAAATTCCCCACCACTTCAAACAATCAATCCAGTCAATCAATCAACCTTTATTGTCATCTTGCAAAGCAACAAGTTGTACAGTGCAAAATGAGAAGACGTTTCCCAGGGAATACCGGAGCATCGCACATGAAACTTAAAACATTTCACACATAACAGTAAAAACAATCCAGTCCCTGATAAAACAGTATAAATAGTTAAAAGCAGGTAAAACAGCAACATTAAAATACAGTAAAAACAGTCATTAAAATGTCCAGGGCAGCTGATTTGAGTGGCCAGTGCCAGAGTTATTAAAATGTCAGTGCAAAGCCACAGAATCCGGTGGAGTGACTGTTTAGCAGCCTCACAGCCTGTGGCAGGAAGCTGTTTAGCAGTCTGGTAGTCCGGGCTTTGATGCTATGGTATTTCTTGCCTGATGGCAGGAGATCCAGGTGTGTGAGACAAAGGGACATCGGACCCTGGTAGTTGACACCAAAGATCATATAGCGGAGCTCTATAATCTGGTTGACACAACCACGTTAAAACCTGCTGACACTAAGCATAAGGCTTTGACCTAACCACTTTCTCCTAATAATTCATCTTGTACTCTTAGGTCACCACAAGCCCCATTTAAAATCATTCTCTGCCACAATTGGTAACCATTTTTTAAACATTGCTTTCCATTTGATCATTTCTTTCTAACCGCATAGCATGTGAAATCGTATTGTCTTAATTGTTTTTCTTAGCTGCAAGCAGTCTATGAAATCCAGGTGTCACAAATACCTTTCATACCACGCCTGTTTAAATTTTTTTTTTTTAAAGTTCTAAACATCTCTCAGAAGAGTTAGCCAGGTTTATGCCTCATTGCAGTATTGCACTCTAAAGGGCCTGTCCCACTTGGGTGTCATTTGCGCGTCATTTACGTGACATCATTTACGCGTCACGCAGGATTTTGGGACTTACAAAATCTTCACGCACCATCTGCGTGACGCGCAAATGACGCCCAGTGGGACAGGCCCTTAAGAGTACGCCATTATCATGACTCACTCCAACACTGGATGTGATCAGCTTGTCTATATGTTTATTGTACATGTGCTGTACTCTTTCAATGGTTTGCTTTAAGCCTGTATTTAGGGTGTTGGTTATGATCCTGCCGTACCAACGTGGTTTTTGCTCACTTGAGTTTGCATTGCACGGAGTCTAAGTTGTGCACTTAAAATTATAACATTTACTTGTGTGTACTGCAGTTTGGTTTGCAATTTTTTTTGTTGAAGTATTATTTTGGTGAATTGCTTTTATTTGAATGGCAGTGTGGGTCTTCATGATTTTGATTTCTGTTAGAGTTAATTTGCAGTTTAACCAATTTAGAATGATTACATGATTGAGAAATTAAGACTGAATTCGACCTAGGTAAAGTAGAGATGCACTTTTAGAATTGTGGAGTGAAGAGATCATGTGGGTATTTTTGAGGCCTATTGATGAGCAGTAAAGAAGTGGCTTAATGTAACATCCAAAGAGAAACTTGACAAATACTTGCATTTGGGGGTAAAGTTAATAATACAGTAAAATGCAGAATGGAAATGGTTGCCCTAATTTAGAATTTGTTTCCCAATATTGTATTTGTCTGAAGTTTGGGGTGTCTTAACATCAAAATCAGTTTTGTGCCCCTGATTGGCAAGAGCTCCACTTGACATTTCAAGATGTCCATTATTGGCAAAGGGCAAGAATCCATTTTAGTATTACCTTGTGGCACTATGTTTAACTAATATGCAAGGCCTATGACATTAAACTGGTTAATCAAGAGTAAGTAATTTCTGGCTTCTCAAGTGTCAGTTCTGTGCTCTTGTCACTTGCATTTAACTGAATAGTTAAGGGGCAGAATAGCTAATATGTTGTTTCTGTAAGAGTTAGCAATGTAAATAGGAGCTGATGAGGGCATTTCTCTATTGAGTATCAGCCCATTCTCCCCGTCAGCCTCTGATATTCTATGCTCCATTCGCTCTGAGAATTATCTAGCCATGTTTTGCAAGTACCTGTACTAGCAATTGGATATGTCACTAGCCCAAACCTGCAGTTCTCTGAAGCATTTGTACCTCCTTTTCATCCCCCTCAAACTGTGTGGGATTTTGAGCTCCACAAAATATTTTCTTGACCATTGCTCAACTGCACTTATTTTCATTTGACTTTGCTTGTTAAAAAGTGGCTATTTGTTATCTATGTGAAATCAATAATTAATTGCCTTGTTTTGTCGGGCGTAGATGAATACGGTTTTAGATTCCAGCACTTGTATTTTGTTTTGGAAGACTGATCTTTGGGAATTTGCATGTATTTTCACAAATTAGCACGGTATGATATGCTCTATAAAGGCTCAACTTCCAGTAAACACTATGGAGGAATTCCTGCCAAACTTTAATTTGCTCTGATTTATACGTTCTGGATTTCCAAATACCTTTAATCGCCAGTTCAACATAAAGTAAAGGATTGCAGATGTTGGAATCTTAAACGAAACACAAAGTGCTGGAGGAACTCGGCGGGTCAGGCAGCATGTGTGAAGGGAAATGGAGAAGAGGGGTCCCGATCCAAAATGTCGCTTGTTCATTTGACTCCACAAATGCTGCCTGACCTGCAAAGTTTCAAGAGTGTATTATTGTCATATGTCCCAGACGGGACAATGAAATTCTTGCTTGCTGCAGCACAACACAATATGTGAATATGTAAACATTGTACATGACGGGGGAAAAAAAAAGAAAAAGTTTAATTTTCTTATTGAACTTTCTTTGGCACTTTGTGTTTTGCTTGACATAGGTTAAGATATGGTGTTTGATCTCTTTCTACTTACATTATTTCTTGTTCTCTTCCCTAGATCAAAAATAAATCTTTCTCTGCCTTGAATATGCTTCATTACCTTGCATCCACTGCTTTGTGGCATATAGAATTCCAAAGATTCTCTTCCTTCCAAGGAAAGAAATTGTTCCACTTGGTTTTAAGTGCTTGGCCACGTTGTTCACCCACATGGAAAACAATCTTGTATCAACATCTCATGAATCGGCCTTGTATTCTTAAATGTTATTGCACTCAATTTTCTCCTTTGGGCTACCTGTTTTATTTGTGTATGGTATGATCTGCCTGGATAGTATGTAAAATTATAGTACGTAAAAAATAATTAGTTTGGGCCTATATTTGAAAGCTCATTCATAATGAGAAATGTCACACTAAAATAATTTCCTTGGCAAACCCTTTTAATTGAGTATTAAGCAAATTATTTTTAAATTATATATACCACATTGTTGTGCGCAGAGCAGTCTGTGCTGTAGTTCCAGTCAGATGTTGTTTCATGTGGAATACATTGCAGTCCAGAGATTAATAAAACATCATTGTCTATCCCTGGCCATTAGTTCAGAACAGTTGCAAACTCAACAGCAGGGAATGGATGCAGTGGATAAAATAAGAGCAAGATGCTTTATAACATATGAACATCACTTTAAAAAAAAAATACAAGATTTGTTTTTGTTTCCCCATTTGTTCCTTCAATGAAAATAGTATTCAAGTACTGCACTTGTGGCTTTTCTCAAGTATAGACTTTGAATGTATGCTTGACTTTTGTGTAATTTATTAACGTTAAATGTTTAAAGCGCAGTGCAGTTGTCTACTTTTAAGCACATTGCTACCAAAGCTGTTTCTCTTTTGTCTGCTAAAGTATTGCTGAACATGCAATTTCAAAACGCATATTTTCTTGTTTAGCAAACTAAAGAACAAAATGTGTCTGACAAATGGTATTCTGGCCCTGTTGAGCTGTTATGCCGTTACATATTTTTAATGTGTAACATTTTCAGAAGCAGGAATTGTTACTTTAAATTGACTTTATCTGGTTTTTTTGCACCCGTTTCACATTTGATCAACTCTATTAACCGTTCCTTGGCACACTTGCCCAGCTAATCGAGATCCTACTGTGATTTTTGATAATCATTATTGTCTATGTTACTGTGAAAGTCTACTAAACTTAAACTGTAAAATAATTCAAAAAACACAAGTCTCAGTCAAAAGCTTTTACTAAAACACCATGGTGGGAAGGGGCAGAGACACCTGAATGTGCCGAAGTTCACACAAGTGTCTACCATCGGCCTCTCAAGGAATACACAAAAGTACAAGCATATTTATACTGAGTCATCAGTCCGAAGCACATGTTAGTATTTTTCCATAAATGCACAAAATAAGCTAGTCTGCAAAGACATAATAGGTCCCTTTAATTGTGTTAAGGAGTAGATGGGAGTTATTAGGAAGTATAGGCAGCTGCAGAAACAAGAAGGCCCTATTATGTGATAAGAAGGTATCAGAATGTCTAACCTCAGAGAAACAATTTCTTATCAGTGTTTCTCTAGCATAGTGAAGGTCAGTCTGCAAAGCCTGCTTTTCTACTAAATTAATATGTTTGACTTAAAATGTCGGCTATAGCTAGAATAAAATGGCTGCTACCGTATTACTCTAGTGTCACCTGCAAACATACTAGTCAGTCCTTGTACATTCTCACACCAAATCTTTACAGATAACAAACTGTAATGGACCCAACACTGTTTATAGGGAGTCACAAGCTTCCAGCCCACAAAACAATCTTCCACTATCAATCTCTGCATCCTTCCATGAAGGCAATGCTTTATTTAGGTTAACTCTCCCTGTATCCCCTACAATGCAACATTCCAGGGCAGCTTACCATACAGAACCTTTACGAAGGCCTTGCTGAAGTCCAATTAGGCAATGCCTATAGCCTTGCCCTCATCAATCATCTTGGTTACAAAAAATAACTCGATCATATTTGTAAAACACATACATACAAAACCATGTTGACTATCGCTAATCGCTCCTGTCTATTCAGATGCATATATCTTATCCCTCGGATACTTCTTCAGTAACTTCTTCATTACTAAATTAGTTAGGAATCAAAATGGTCACCACTGTGTGGAGCCACAGGAGATGGTCAAGTTCCTAAATGAGAATTTCTCCTCTGTATTTACCGAGGAGAAAGACAGAAGGACGGAGGAAATTGGAGCAGTCACTGGATGTGTTTTGAGAGCAGTCAGGGTTCATATTGCATTGCTTTCTGAAGTCTATCACAATCTCCTTTGTCATGCTGATATTGAGGGAGGGTTGTTTGAGAAAGAACTGCAGATGCTGGAAAAATCGAAGGTAGACAAAAATGCTGGAGAAACTCAGCGGGGTGAGGCAGCATCTATGGAGCGAAGGAATAGGTGATGTTTCGGGTTGAGACCCTTCTTCAGAGGGTTTGTTGTCTTGACACTAAGTTGCAAGGTCCTTAATCTCCTTTCTGTCCTCAAGAACAGAACTTTATGTACTCAACACATAATCCTCCGCCATTTCCGCCACCTCCAACGTGACCCCACCACTCGCCACATATAACCATATAATAACCATATAACAATTACAGCACGGAAACAGGCCATCTCGACCCTTCTAGTCCGTGCCGAACACATAATCTCCCCTAGTCCCATATACCTGCGCTCAGACCATAACCCTCTATTCCTTTCCCATCCATATAACTATCCAATTTATTTTTAAATGATAAAAATGAAACGGCCTCCACCACCTTCACTGGAAGCTCATTCCACATAGCTACCACTCTCTGAGTAAAGAAGTTCCCCCTCATGTTACCCCTAAACTTCAGTCCCTTAATTCTCAAGTCATGTCCCCTTGTTTGAATCTTCCCTACTCTCAGTGGGAAAAGCTTTTCCACGTCAACTGTCTATCCCTCTCATCATTTTAAAAACCTCTATCAAGTCCCCCCTTAACCTTCTGCGCTCCAAAGAATAAAGGCCTAACTTGTTCAACCTTTCTCTGTAACTTAGTTGCTGAAACCCAGGCAACATTCTAGTAAATCTCCTCTGTACTCTCTCTATTTTGTTGACATCCTTCCTATAATTAGGTGACCAAAATTGTACACCATACTCCAGAATTGGCCTCACCAATGCCTTGTACAATTTTAACATTACATCCCAATTTCTATACTCAATGCTCTGATTTATAAAGGCCAGCACACCAAAAGCTTTCTTTACCACCCTATCTACATGAGATTCCACTTTCAGGGAACTGTGCACAGTTATTCCCAGATCCCTCTGTTCACCTACATTCTTCAATTCCCTACCATTTACCATGTACGTCCTATTTTGATTTGCCCTGCCAAGATGTAGCACCTCACACTTATTAGCATTAAACTCCATCTGCCATCTTTCAGCCCACTCTTCCAACTGGCATAAATCTCTCTGTAGACTTTGAAACTCTACTTCATTACCCGCAACCCCACCTATCTTAGTATCATCTGCATACTTACTAATCCAATTTACCACACCATCGTCCAGATCATTGATGTACATGACAAACAACAGTGGACCCAACACAGATCCCTGTGGCACCCCACTCGTCACTGGCCTCCAACCTGACAAACAACCATCCACCATTACTCTCTGGCATCTCCCATTCAGCCACTGTTGAATCCATCTTGCTACTCCACCATTAATACCCAACCATGGAACCTTCTTAACCAACCTTCCATGAGGAACCTTGTCAAAGGCCTTACTGAAGTCCATATACACAACATCCACTGCTTTACCCTCATCAATTTCCCGAGTAACATCTTCAAAAAATTCAAGAAGATTAGTTAAACATGACCTTCCAGGCACAAATCCATGTTGACTGTTCCTAATCAGACCCTGTTTATCCAGATGCTTATATATATTATCTCTAAGTATTCTTTCCATTAATTTTCCCACCACTGACATCTTCCCATCTCCCCCCATGTCTGCCTTCCGCAAAGACCGCTCCCTCCGCAACTCCCTCGTCAATTCTTCCCTTCCCTCCCGCACCACCCCCTCCCCGGGCACTTTCCGTTGCAACCGCAAGAAATGCAACACCTGTCCCTTCACCTCCCCCCTCGACTCCATTCAAGGACCCAAGCAGTCGTTCCAGGTGCGACAAAGGTTCACCTGTATCTCCTCCAACCTCATCTACTGCATCCGCTGCTCTAGATGTCAGCTGATTTACATCGGGGAGACCAAGCGTAGGTTGGGCGATCGTTTCGCCGAACACCTCCGCTCAGTCCGCAAAAACCTACCTGAACTCCTGGTGGCTCAGCACTTCAACTCCCCCTCCCATTCCCAATCCGACCTCTCTGTCCTGGGTCTCCTCCATTGCCAGAGTGAGCAACAGCGGAAATTGGAGGAACAGCACCTCATATTCCGTCTGGGGACCTTGCGTCCTTATGGCATTAACATTGAATTCTCCCAATTTTGCTAGCCCTTGCTGTCTCCTCCCCTTCCTTAACCCTCTAGCTGTCTCCTCCCACCCTCCCATCCGCCCGCCCTCGGGCTCCTCCCCCTCCTCCCCTTTTCCTTCTTTCTCCCACCCCCCATCAGTCTGAAGAAGGGTTTCGGCCCGAAACGTCGCCTATTTCCTTCGCTCCATAGATGCTGCTGCACCTGCTGAGTTTCCCCAGCAATTTTGTGTACCTTTTATGTACTCATTGCTGCCTTCTCCCTTATAGTACATACAATGTCTTTGGATTTTCCTAAATATTATCTGCCAGAGCTTTCTTCTGTTCCCATTTTGTTCTTTCTTTGAGAATGCTCTTCAATGTCCTAAACTCCTCCAGGGATGTACTTGATCCTGACTGCCTATGCCTCCTTTTTTTTTTCTGACCAGAATTTTAATTTCTCTCGTCATCCAGGCTTTTTTTGCGCAAACCTGCCTTTTCTTGACTTGCCACGTCTAATACAGGGTCCATGCTGAAACAGCTTATCCATGTTCTTCAGAGACGATGCCTTACCCGCTGAATCAGTCCAGCCTTTTGTCTTTATTTCTATTAACCACCATATGTGGCTCCTTGTGTCTGCCCTGCCCATCATTCTAACAGCTACATGCATGCCTTAAAGTCTCACCATCTCACTTTTTTTTTTAAAGCATCTCATTTTCTGGGAGTCCCGTTGCCAGTTCTGTTATATGTCGTCCATGTGCAATTTTTTTTCCTTTCTCTCTTACATTGATCTGCCGGTCATTTCATATCTTTTACATGCATTATCATAAACTGCTTAACAGTCAAAGAGATAAGCTCAAGTCAAGTCAAGTTTATTCGTCACATACACATACGAGATGTGCAGTGAAATGAAAAGTGGCAATGCTCGCGGACTTTGTGCAAAAAGACAAACAACCAAACAAACTACAAACATTGTAGTTTGTTTAGTGTGGCATTGTGTTTGATTGAAATATAATGGGTTGGAGGGCCTGTTCTCATGCAGCACTTCTGTTTATTGTTCTGGCCTTGCCCTTGTGGGAATGTTCTCTTTCCCATCCCTCCCCTGACTCCTGCCAGGAGCTTAAAACTAATTATCATTCCTAGTTCTGTTTTATTGAAATGCTAATTGTTTCCCTTTCCACATATGATGCCTGACCTGCTGAATATTTCCAGCATTTTCTGTTCTTATTGCGTTTAAATATTTTGATCTTCCTTTCCCCGCTTGGCTAGAATGATTGGCCCCATATGCCTCCAATGCACAAGATTGATAACTTGTAAGAATATTTATAATGCACGGATCACCAGTTTACATCAGTAAATTGGAGGTTCCATGTGGAAGGACTGCCTTTCAAGAGCGAGCTAGATAGGGTTCTTAAAGATAGCGGAGTCAGGGGATATGGGGAGAAGGCAGGAATGGGGCACTGATTGTGGATGATCAGCCATGATCACATTGAATGGCGGCGCTGGCTCGAAGTGGCCTACTCCTGCCTGCACCTATTGTCTATTGCCTGTTTAATTTGAACGGAAATAAGTCTGATTTTAAACGTTTGAAATAGAGATTGAATTTTTTAAATTTTAAGCCGTGGTACGAGCCTAGCCAAAAGATCAATTGCATTAAACTGAGCAAAAGTTAATGCTGTATATATCCTAGTGCACAGGAACCAATTATACATTTTTGATGGGATGTTGCCCTATCTACAGTATTTCTCCCCTGATTGTCTTTGGAGGATTGCCAGATAAACCGTGCAGATGATCTATTTTGCCCATCTGTATCCCATGGATGGAAACACTAGTTTGTATACAGCGTGGGATATCTTTTGTTTCTTTTGGCACATCATTTAGCAAGAAAGCTTGGAATCTTTAAAAAAAAATGAGGTTTGCCACAAGAACAGAATGCAGAAAACCTTGCTGTGACTGAATTAGCCCAAGATGTTTTTATGCCACGTGAAATTTTCAGTTGCATCTGTTTAAAGAACTTTAAGTGAATGACATTTCCTGGAAGAAAACGCTTTGCAAATGCAGAAAGTAAAGTATAATTGTGGAAACTCTATCTGGTCCAGAGCCTGATGGAGAAGAATACAGCTTTGGTCAAGAGTAGTCCAGCCAAGTTGAATTGGTGATGACCAATGTCTGGGAGGTGTTTGAAGGGATGACTGCAGTAAGATGGCGCAAGGGAATGTGAATTTCTTGGAAACGTTTCAGTTCTGAAAATAAATGAATTAAAAGTGTATAGAGAAGTGATCCCATTACTTGAAGAATTTATCACCAGGCAATGTCATTCTTTACACTTTTTAACCATGATAGTCTGTCAAATTGGGGATTGTTTTTTGTACTGATCCCTTTTATAACCGCACTATGAATTTTAAACTCTGCAGCAAATGGGGGAGCAATCTAATATCAAACTGAAGAAATTAGTTGGGAGATGGTTTTGAATGGGGATCTTGAAGGAGATGAGAAAAAATTATCAACTTGGTGAAGGACTTGCAGGTTAAGGCCCAACCTAACTTCTGAAGGCATGGTGATCTTTTATTTCAAGTAGAAGCAAAATCTTAGGTCATGTCTTTGCTGTAATTTCCCTTCCTCAGCTGCACTGCCTGTGTTGTACCCCATTCAGCTCTTTGTCAAATAGGAGTTAAAGGAAATCCTACCTTGAGGTTGGTGAATTGTTTCCATCTCATGGGTCTATGTCCATGATTCTCTCATGTATTGTTTGTACTATTGTGAGCTGGTCATGGATTGACTGCCTAGATGTAAGGGCATATTAACTTGACACGAGATGCCCCAGTTCACAAATGCCTGACGTGTTTACAGCCTACAGGACCGACTAGGTGGATTTGCTGGCTGCTGTGGGGATGTAGGTGACTGTTTTTTGACACTAGCAGGAGTTTTGCCATATTGAACCCTGAAAGAATACATTCTAGTTTATGTGTAGGAAGGAACTGCAGATTTAGTTTAGTTTAGAGATACAGCGTGGAAACAGGACCTTCGGCCCACCGGGTCCGCGCCGACCAGCAATCCCCGCATATTAACACTATCCTACACACACTGGGGCAATATTTACATTTAACACGCCAATTTATCTATATGCCTGTACATCTTTGGAGTGTGGGAGGAAACCGAAGATCTCGGAGAAAACCCGTCATTGGGAGAATGTACAAACTCTGTACAGACAGCACCTGTAGTCTGGATTGAACCCGGGTCTCCGGTGTAGTAAGGCAGCAACACTACTGCTGCGCCACTGTGCCACCCAAATGCAGATGCTGGTTAAAGAGTCTGAAGAAGGGTCTCGACCCAAACCGTCACCCATTCCTTCTTTCCAGAGATACTGCCTGTCCCGCTGAGTTGCTCCAGCTTTTTGTGTCTTCATTCTAGTTAATGCGTTGTTTATTTAATAAATCTTATGCAGTCCAGTGCAACAGCATTGTCGCTTTTTCGGCTCTGGCTAAATTTGCTAATATCATCCTTGTAACACATGGAAGATGAGTTTCAACCAAAACAAATGCTCAATTATGGTAATTTCAAACAAGAAGAAATGACCTACTCGAGACTACGTCTTCTGTGGACAAATACTTAATCGTACAAGTTCACAACCATACCTTGGAGTTCATCTTGATAGCAAGCTTTCGTGGGGTGAATACGTAGACAACACGGTCACTAAAGCTAACCGGACACTAGGATTCCTTAGACGAAACCTCTGCTTCTGCCCAAAGGAAGTGAAAACCACAACATATACAACATTGGTTAGACCCTTGCTGGAATATGCTTCATGCACCTGGGACCCATACAAAACTGGCCATATCAACAAACTAGAAGGGGTAATACATAAGCAATAACCTCAAATGGAAAATCAATTCAAATCACATCTACAAAAAAGCCAACCAAAGACTCTTCTTCCTCCGCCAGCTCAAGAAGTTTAGAGTAAGGAAACACCTCCTAATCAAATTCTACACAGCCAGCATCCAAAGCATGCTCACTTCATCAATTACAGTCTGGTTCAGCAGTTTAGACACTCACTCCCGTAATAAATTACAACGCATAGTTAACAAAGCATCCAAAATCATCAGCACTCCCCTTCCATCAATAGAATCACTCCATCACAAACGGTCTGTGTCAAGGGTGAAGAAAATCATCTCTGATCCCTCCCACCCAGATCACCACATCTTCCACCTGCTGCCATCAGGAAGGCGCTACAGCTCACTGTCCGCCAAGACATCTCGATTTAAAAACAGTTTTTACCCACACGCAATCCGAATTCTGAACACACTATGATAACAGCACATATCCTCCCCATGCATGTACTGTATATTGTATGATGTTGTGTTTTATGTTATGTTTGACGGGAATCAGCCTACCTTGTAACATCCTGTACTGAACCTGAATTCCACCAGCTTGACTGTGTGGTCATTAAATAATCTAATCTAATCTAAAGCAGCAGGCTTTTGTATCAGGAACTACAATAGAGGTAGCAGTGTCATGCAGATGCTGTCCGGCCTGGATTGGGAAACGCTGGAAACAAGAAGGGCAAGGAACAGACTAGCCATGTTGTACAAGATTCAAAAGGGAATCGTGGGCATAACTGCAGATAGATACATAACATACTCAACATAAAGGAGAACAAGAGAGGGTAATGATATGCAAATAGAAACCCCATTTGCCAGGACAGATATTTATAAGAACTCATTCTTTGTAAGAACCTTAAGGGAATTGAATAAACTAAAATGGACCACAATATAGTCAAATCACCTTCACTAGACAGTTTTAAGGGGGCATTAACAGCACGTTAGTATGCACAACACATTCAAGTTGGCGATATGCAGAGTACTGCCCTGCCGACTACAGGTTCAGAAGGTATTAGGAATGGTAAAACGAGATTTGAAATGTTTCTTCAGACTACCCATTCCCTTGGGACACCCACCTCTACAGTTGTCGACTGCCATCTGTTTGAAGCACTTTTCTGCAAACTTTTTGGTTTGCGAACGGTTCTCGGGAATAGACGACTTGCACTCGGCACATTCAATCCTCCACAAGGGAGAATGCTGAAGCCAGCCTTTTGTCTTCAGAACAAAAATCTTGCAAATTTCATCCATTTCAATGATATTGTTAGAAATGGAAACTGCTTTCATGCTGACTTATTGGAAGGCAGTGGAATCTGGTGTATGAAATCTCCCATCAAGCTTTCAAACTTGGCTTTTAGTTGTGTTTTACAATGTTATTCTGGGTGCTGATATATGCCAATGCTTCAGAAAATTTGTTGTATTAGGTGTGGTCATATGTCGCAGAAGCAAGCCCTTTGGCCCAACTCATCCATGCTGACCAAGATGCCCCATTTAAGTTAATCCCATGTTCATGTGATTGGCCCATATCCCTCAACCTTCCTATCCATACACCTATCCATACACCTATCCATACACCTATCCAAGTGTCTATTAAATCAAGTTATAATTTGTGCATCAATTAACTCCTCCAGCAGCTTGTTCCATATACCCACCACTCTCTCCGTGAGGAAAAAGATTACCCCTCGGGTTCATATTCAACCGTGCCTCTATTCTGCCACCTTCAATGAAATTCCTCCCAGCAGACAATCTAATATTCTAGCTTAGGTACACAAAATTGCTGGGGAAACTCAGCGGGTGCAGCAGTATCTATGGAGCGAAGGAAATAGGCGACGTTTCGGGCCAAAACCCTTCTTCAGACGTTTCGGCCCGAAACGTCGCCTATTTCCTTCGCTCCATAGATGCTGCTGCACCCGCTGAGTTTCCCCAGCAATTTTGTGTACCTTCGATATTCCAGCATCTGCAGTTCCCTTTTGAACACCTAATATTCTAGCTTCTTTCTTTCAGCGTTCCAAAGGAATGCCTCCCCTGCAACTCGCTGGTTTAATCTTTCATTAGCACTTTTCCTTTTCCAAATGGATAATGATGCAACATCCAGTTGTGCCTCTTCCACTTCCCACCATTCAAGAACTTAAATAGCCCTTTTGGGTGGTTGCAACACTTAGCTTCCATTTCTTCCATTCCAGTGTGTTACTCTGTGCTTCCATTGTGGTCCCTTTCACACTGGAGAAACCAAACGTGGATTGTGTGACTGCTTTGCAAAGCACCTGTTTTGGGTCAGCAGGGCTGACCCTCAAATTCGTGTTCAATGACACTTTAATTTTCCACTCCAGCTCAGACCTATCTGTCTCTGACATTTGTTTAAGAAGGAACTGCAGATGCTGGAAAATCGAAGGTACACCCTTTGTTCTGCTCTAATGAGACAACTAATCTTCTGTTATGGCATGAACGGCCAGGAATGAAGGTGATTACGATAAATGGTGAGCATTGCCCATTCCATCACACCATCAAAGGGATCGACAAGAGGCGCTGCCTCAAAGGCAGCCAGCATCATCAAGGACCCACACTGCGTTAGCCACTCTCAATTTGCTCCTACCATTGGGAAGGTATAGGAGTCTGAAAATTGTAACATTTAGGAATAGTTTGTTCCCAACAAAATTCAAGATATTGAACCAGCATCAACAGTTCTTTGTAACTACGAACTACATTGATTGCACTAGGGACATCGGGGTTATGTTTTTTACTGCATTATATTGGGTTTTTGTTTATCTATTGAGTACAGTGTTTACAAACCTGTTGAGTTGCAGCAAGTAAGAATTTCATTATTCCATTTGATTTTTAACCCTTTTTCTTTTCATCGTGTGCTGCAATGAATTGGTCCTCTTTCACAGTGAACTTGCCCCCATGCTGTTCCAAATCCAGTAAACTGATTTTGTTTTTCATCACTGGGCCTGTGTTGCGACTAATAATTGTATCTTGGCTTCCTTTATTCATTTAACAGCCATGCGACTCTCATTTCAGTTCTGCAAAAAAAAAGGCAATTTTCCAAGATCTAACCATATCCTGCCTCATTCATTATTTTTAGCTCGTATTTGAAGTCATTAACCCTGCTATCTGTTGATCTCTAATGGAGCTCCTTCTTGCTCGACAATATCTTAAAATTTCATTCCTGCATCACTTCTTCCGGTGCTAATCCTCATTGCGATAGATCAAAGATAAAAATTCAGTGGTTGTCGGCAACATGAAAATAAAAACATGAGGTGCTGGAAATACTCAAGGTGGGCAGGATCTGTGGAGAGAAAAACAGCATTGCTGTTTTTGATCAATTCATTGTGTTGGAACTTGTTGAGAATTCCAAGTTGAAAATGTTTTTATTCAAACACTGACACAAAACCTCAACTTCTCTCTGCGTAACAACTATCTAATTGGAATGACATTGGATGTTGTAGATACTAGGAATTGCAAATGCTGGTTTACAAAGTGCAAAACGGCACAAAGTGCTGGAGCAACTCAGCGGTTCAGACAGTATCTGTGGAGAACATGGGTGGATGACATTTTGGGTTGAGGCCCTTTTTCAGACTGAAGAGTGGGAGAAGAAAGCTCTGGAGCGGCAGGACAAAGTCTGGTGAGTGATAGGTGGATACATGTAGGGTGGGGGGGGGGGGGGGGGGGGGGTTGATAGGCAATTGTTCTGGACTTCCCCAACATCGGGAACAATCTTCCTGCATCTAGCCTGTCCAACCCCTTAAGAATTTTGTAAGTTTCTATAAGATCCCCCCTCAATCTTCTAAATTCTAGCGAGTACAAACCGAGTCTATCCAGTCTTTCTTCATATGAAAGTCCTGAAGATCTGCAAATTGTGAAGTCAGAGGAAGGAACATAGGAAGAAGCGGAAGGAAGATGGAAGGTGGTGGGGTGGCTATTGTGTGTCCATCAACCTGTCAATATAATAGAATCATTAAAATTCCAGAGGTTCAGCGGTAGAGGGAGGTGGGGAGAGAGCTGGTATAGGTAAAGACAACTACAATGCTTGACAGTTTAAAAAAAGAAGTGGTTTATTATGTCAAGTATAATCTGGTGACTATTAATTTCATGATGCTGGGTAATTGAATTAAAAATAGAAAAAACTGAGCAGCCCAACAGCCTCTGAGGAAAATCATTTGAATCACAACGTTTTAAATCTGAATTGGAGAAATGCATGTTGATCATGGGTGTGCAGAGGGAGGCGGGGAATGACTAATAACAAGATACTGAAGGGTTAGCAGAGAAAGAACATAAATGACAAAGGGCATGAGGCTGCAAGGCAAAAGGCAGTGGTAACAGCTCAAAGCATCTCAACCATGTGAATATAATTTAAAATGGTCTGACATTTTTGTAAGTGCAAAAGGCTGTAATGTGCACCAAATGGATAAAATGAAAATCCAAGGTCTATAAAATGCAGGAGTGAACAGCCGCGTGAGGAATAGGTGGTAAAAAGTTGGAACTGAGTCACACACGACTATACAGATCTACTCCACAAAGTAGTTGGGTATGCTGATTGGTGGAGTGGTTAAATAATCCAGAGGTCTGGACTAACTCGCAAATGGACATATTGATCCTTCTATCATGTGATACGAGCAGAATTAGGCCAATCGGCACATCAAGTCTACTCTGCCATTCGATCTATCTTTCCCTCCTAACCCCATTCTCCTGCCGTCTCCCCATAACCTCTGACTCTCGTAGTAATCAAGAATCTATCTATCTCTGCCTTAAATATATCCACTGACATGGCCTCCACAGCCTGCTGTGGCAAATAATTCCACGGATTCATCACCCTCTGACTAAAGAAAGAGTCAGTATGCTGGTCTGTATGACAAAGGTCATAGAGAACACAGCCTCTCAGAACTTCCTGTCCTCTATCATTGTTGGAGTGTTGGAGGACAGCAAGCAGGAGAATTGGTCCAGACTCTCTGGACCAACCACTGACTGCCTGGTTCCATCCGTTCCTTTGACGCGAATAAAACTCCTTGAAGCAATGGTTTCCAGCCAAGTTGCGCTGCTCAGTGGGACTAAGTGGGCTCCGTCCTGCTGGAAGTATACAGTGCTCGGCTCCTGGCTGCAAGCATGTTAGACTCAACGAGGAAAAGCATCATCACCCTTGTCTCCAAGCAGATGGGGGAGAAGGAATTTACTCAGGAATTGGAGACCCATCTCGCTGCTAAATGTGGACTATACGATCCTGTCTAAGACATTTGCCAAGTAACTCAAGTCTGCTCTGGCTCGGGTGATCCACCCAGACCAAACCTATGCTGTACCTGGCAGAATCGTCTCTGGCAGCCTGCTGCTGCTCAGGGATATCATTACCTATGTGCAGGACAGAGTGGTGGACACTTGCTGGTCTGCTTGGAACAGCCGAAGGCCTTTGACAGAATATTCCACACGTACATTTTGGAAATGTTCGCCAAAATGGGCTTTGGGGGAGGGAAATCAGTAACTACATGGATATCTGTAACACAGCCAAACATTGGATGGGAAGAGAGTAATTTGCCCATCAGGTCTGGAGTCTGATTGTGTATCAGAGCAGAAGACGGGGACATTGTCTATGTACAGGGAAGCTTTGATCCAAGTGCCCCCATTGCCTGGCAATGTCATCCCTCTTATGCTCGCGTCTCTCCTGATGGATGCAGCAAAGTGTTCTGTGCAGCACACTTTAGATATACAGTGCGGAAACGGGCCTTTTGGCTCAACAGGTCTGCGCTGACGAGTGATCACCTTGTACACTAGCACTATCCTAGACACTAGGGGTATTTACAATTATACCAAAACCAATTAATCTACAAACGTGTACGTTTTTAGAATGTGGGAGGAAACTGGTGCACCCAGAGAAAACCCACAAGGTCACAGGGAGAATGTACAAACTCACCGCAGTCAGCACCCATAGTCGGGATCGAACCCAGGTATCTGGCGCTGTAAGGCAGATACTCTACCGCTGTGCCACGCAAACAAGACAAGGGAGAGCGGCTGACTCCAGACCTGATGGGTAAGACCTGATGCTTCTAGGGTTGCCAACTGTCCCGTATTAGCCGGGACATCCCGTATATGTACACTATGCAATCTGTCACATTGTGGCCTTGCATATTTCTTACTCTGCTATTAATTTCAAGCCAAAGAATCTACTCTGGGTCAAGGAGGAGTGCAAAATAGATAATAGGTGCAGGAGTAGGCCATTCGGCCCTTCAAGCCAGCACCGCCATTCAATATGATCATGGCTGATCATCCACAATCAGTACCCCGTTCCTGCCTTCTCGCCATATTCCCTGACTCCGCTATCTTTAAGAGTTCTATCTAACTCTCTCTTGATAGCATCCAGAGAATTGGCCTCCACTGCATTCTGAGGCAGAGAATTCCACAGATTCACAACCCTCTGTGGGGGGAAAAAGTTTTTCCTCATCTCCGTTCTAAATGGCTTGCTTCTTATTCTTAAATTGTGGCCCCTGGTTCTGGACTCTTCCAACATCGGGAATCTGTTTCCTGCCTCTAGCATGTCCAAACCCTTAATAATCTTATATGTTTTAATAAGATTTCCTCTCATCCTTCTGAATTCCAGAGTATATGCACACCGAAAAATGAGGTACAAGCCTGCCAAGGTAAACAACATTCAGAAGACTGAGTTAAGCAATCTTGCAATTGATCCCAATAAACCTGTTGGTAAATGGTGGCCTATTAAGCACCTAATGGAAGGAGCAGCCTCCATGACTGTCGTGGAGCTCAGTGATGCTATGAGCCTCTTCCATAAGAGTGAAAGACAAGGCTGGAACATTCACAGCCCTGTTCAGACTTGGTGCCAAATTGATGTTCCAATCCAGTGTCTTCCTAACGTAGCCATCACAGAATCTGACCTCCAGCCAATTGGATTCACTTCAAGTGACATCAAGAGGTAGCTGACATCATGGCCTATATATGACATGGTGGGATTTGACAACATCCTAGCGACACCTTTGAAAGCCTGCACTTCAGTATTAGCTGTGCCTCAAGCCAAGCTGTGCGAGTGCAGTTGCAACGTTGGCATACTGATTTGGAAAATTTGCACAGTTGTGTCCTTCTCACCAATCCCAGGACTAATCCACTTCAGCTAATTTGTGCCCAATTAATCTTCTCTTATTCATCAATGTGAAGGAAGTCATCATTAACTGTGCTGCTAAGCAATACATCACAAATAACTACCTGGGATTTGCCGTGACCACTCTGCATCAGACCTCCTCACAGTCGTAGTCTAAACGTGGGCAGAAACCTGAATTTCAGAGTGACTGCACTCTATCCAGACAGCATACACATAGCTATTGGTGCCCTTTTAAATTGGATACTCAATATAAAATGTATTGAGTCATCTTGTAGAAAGGTTAGAGGCTGTTGGGAGTTCAATCACCTCGGCACCAGAACATCCCTATAGAGGTTCTTTGGAGCAGTTTCCCAAGCTCTGCCCTCTACAGCTGTTTTATTGATTTTCCTATTTGTTAAGGGCAGTAATGGGATGCGTGTTCATTTGCAATGTTCAATTCCATTTGCAACTCCTCAACAACCAAAACAGTTCATGCCAGCAAGAACTGGACTAATTTGGAACTGGATATTCAGCGGCATTACCGATGCTGAGTGTCTCCTTCACCAGCATAATGGGAATCGCAGTGCACCAGTGACTGATATAATGAGCACAAGCAGGTTAGACGCTGGATGTCCTGTAAGTCGTATACTTTTTCCCGAGTTGAAAATGTCAAAGGCTAGAGGGCATGGCTTTAATTGAGAGGGATAAAGTTTAAGAGAGATGTGTTGGGCAAGTTTCCCCCCTCACCCCCTCCTGACAGACTGTGGGTGCCTGGTGACACACACTGTTGGGTGGTAGTAGAAGTAAAGATGGTGGCATCTAAGACTTGGATAGGCACGTGTATATATGTAGGGATATGGATCACATGCAGGCAGTGGGGATTAGTTTAAGTTGGCATCATAAGACTTGATTATAGAATTCTCCAACACTCACTCTCTCTGCTAGAATTATTACAACTGGGTGGCGGCGTACATGGCAGCCTCGCCAACAGCATGTCTCGTCCCTTTCTTCTTTTGTTGTTTTTAGTCTGTTTTTATAGCGTTGTTACAAATTCCTGCCATCAGTGGCGCTCCAGATCTGCCCACTGCCTGTGAGTGCGACTCGAGGGTGGGGATGTAATTAGTTGAGTCAAACACACATCAAGATACAACACGTGTATTAAAGTCCACTTACAGCATCGGTCTGCAGGACATTACAGTTCCTAGCAGCTACTCATACTGAATGGCGTAAGCAAGCTCTTGGTAATATGAATCGCATATTAGGCAGAGCAACTACTAACAAGCACTACAATTGGTTAGATGGAAATAACCAATCTACAGAGGTGTGATAAAAATGCAGGTTTCTATTGGTTGTCAGAGAGGGATTTTTATCGTACGACAAGCTTATGAAGTAATTTTGTTCTGTCATCCCGTTTTCGATTTTTAAAAAAACTAAAAAACGTTTATTAACTATTGAATCGCTGGATGAAAGTCGGGCCCAACTTCAACGCCTTCAAAATCACGGATCGCAAGTTCAGGACAATAAACGGTATGTACTGTAGGATGTTCATTTAACATCTTATCTAGTTTTTGGTGTAATTTCATTTCATCTGATGATGCAAAATATGTTATTTAGGCCCCGTATCCTACATGCTGGTTGTGACTGTGAGCAAAATCATGGTGGCGACCAATCCAATCTCTGTATCATAATCCACAAACATCCACTCTCAAGATAATCAAATTCATTATTTTTTGCACAATCATGTCATAAGAACATCTAAATGATCTATATTTTGTGATATTGTCTATCCATGATCAATATTTTCATACTAAATATCTGACTTAAAAACTTCCATAGTACATAGTTTACCTTCATCATGGTGATTGACAGGTGAGAGGACCAATCAGCTGATCGCAAGATTTTTTCACCGATCGGAAAAATCCTCGGGCTGCCTCAGTGGAGGAGGATTGTGAGAAAAATGCTCAAAACTCGTAAGGGATATATGGTCGCGTTTTTTCTAAAATCAATATACAGCGCAGACAGGAAGTGGTCAAGATGAGACTTTTAGTTATATAGATATATCTTGTTTGTTTTGTATGACTGTGGTAAATCAAATTTTACTGTATCTCGTACACGTGACAATAAAGGACCATTGAATTAGTCACATCTTTCTCGCCACTATCTGTGGCTTGGCTTTTATTTGAATCTGTTGGGTATGTCCCACAGCTTTAACTTTGACATCGAAGCTAAATCTGATCTTAATTGCCACATGAGATCATCTGATCTTTTCCATTCCCTTTGTTTCTGCAACCCTCTGCCATCTAAAACCCTCTAGTTTTCTATTTCCCTGTTCTTGTAAAAAATCCGAGAGCTGAAATGTTATTTTTCTTTAGGTTTACATCTGTAGCCATTGAACACAGTGAAGACAACCGTCACTGGCATCAAATTTGACAAAAATGTTGATGCATCTAAAAAATAGAATTATAAAAAAATTAATGAGTGGATGAGTGCAGCTCCAACAACATGAAATATTATTCAGGGCACAACTAGCTGCTTGATTGGCAGCCAGTGCACTAGCATTGAGCATTCAGTCTCCCAGCATTTATAACGGCAATGAATATCAACTTAGTTTAGAGATGCAACGAGGAAACGGACCCTTCGGCCCACCGATTCCGCACCGACTAGTGATCCCCGCACACTAACACTATCCTACACACACTAGGGACAATTTACACTTGTACCAAACACTTGTAACTGACAAACCTGTACGTCTTTGGAGTGTGGGAGGAAACCGAAAATCTCTGAGAAAACCCATGTGGTCACTGGGAGAACGTACAAACTCCGTACAGATAGCACCCGTTGTCGGGATCAAACCCGGGTCCCTGGCGCTGCAAGCACTGTAAGGCGGCGACTCTACTGCTACGCCTTGTTTGCTTTGTTGTCACCATCCTTTACAGTTGAATCCTCTTCCTCATTAGCAGATCTGCCAGGACAAATTGGTAATGCAAACTTCGCTGACCATCAGCATGGGGGCACCTCGAGTATTTGTGCTCTGTCCCCTGCTCTCCCTATACCCATAACTGTGTACCAGACACCATTCCAATGCCATCTTTAAATTTGTCAAATTTGTGATGTATTCAAGAGTTAGATATAGCTCTTGGGGCTAATGGAATCAAGGGATATGGGGGAAAAAGCAGGAACGGGGTATTGATTTTGGATGATCAGCCATGATCATATTGAATGGTGGTGTTAGCTCGTAGGGCCGAATGGCCTACTCCTGCACCAATTTTCTATGTTTCTATGTAACCGTACCACTGTTACATAGAAACATAGAAAATAGGTGCAGGAGTAGGCCATTCGGCCCTTCGAGCCTGCACCGCCATTCATTATGATCATGGCTGATCATCCAACTCAGTATCCTGTGCCTGCCTTCTCTCCATACCCCCTGATCCCTTTAGCCACCGGGGCCACATCTAACTCCCTCTTAAATATAGCCAATGAACTGGCCTCAACTACCCTCTGTGGCAGAGAATTCCACAGATTCACTGTTGGATCAATGACGGGTAGAGACTAATCAGAATGTAGCAGGTGAAATCAATAATCTGGTGCAGAACAACAGTATTGCTCTCATGTTTAGTAAGACCAAGGAGCTGATCCTTTTCAGATGTGGAAAACCGAGAGGTGCCTTCATCGATGGGGTTGTGGTGGAGTGAGCCAGCACCTGGGTGTGAACATCTCTGACCTGTCCCGGCAATTACAAAGAAAGGTCACCAATGCCTCAGAAGTTTGAGGATATTTAGTATGTTGCCAAATACTCAATTGAACTTCTACAGGGGTACTGTGGATAGTATACTGACTGGTTACCATCTATAAAAAGCCATGCCTTAAGAAGGCAGCTAATATCATTGGAGACCCATACCACCCTGGCCATGCTCTCTTCCCACTGATTCCATTGGAAAGTAGATAGAGGAGCCTGAGAACCATTACTAATAGCCATTATGTTCTAATAGCCATTATGGTCTTGAACTACCCTGCACAACGCTATCTACAATCCTACTTCTTTACCCAACAACTGTTGACTTTCTACTGCTCAAGTTGTCCTATGTACTTTGGCATGCACTATAAAGGATCGCTTTACCTCGTATAACTGCATTTATTTGCCATGTTGTAAAACTGCAGCAAGTAAGAATTTTATTGTTTTGGTCCCAAATGGTGTTTTTGGTGCTTATGGCAATTAACACTGTTGACTCTTGAAAGGTACTGCAATTGCTCACCAAGGCCTCTCTGGCACTCCCAAACCCATGACTTCTACCACCAAAAATGGAAGTCAAAATCAACATTTTTGATTGCAAAGCTGTCTCTACTTAAACAAAAAGCAATGGTCAGGAAATTTACACAGCTGCAGTCTCCTTGTTACATTTTTGAATTGGCTTACTTTCTCAGTACAGTCAATCTGGAAAAGATGTATAGAAGTATTAATCCAAAGACACATATTAGTTTCTGGAAAGAATTTTGACCACAACAAAGGTTTAAGTTTAATTGCAGCTCAAATGAAGATATCTGCGCACGTCAATTTGCTTCATCCAAACATATGTAAAAATATCATGGGTCAGTTTTTTTTTTGTGTGTGTTAACAATTATATTTGTTCGTGATCTTGGCAGCTGTTTCCTGTTCTTTGGTTCTCCAGCATTGCCGGCTATCTGGTATTTGTTTTGATTTTAGCAATTAACGTAGTTTTTTAGTAACGTATTGTCGATTGTTTCTGAAATGAGCCTGTTTTGCTGTATGGGGGTATTCCTCTGTAGTTGGGCTTCTGCTTTGATCCAGGTTGGTTGCTACTGTGGTAATTATTTAAACCATCCCTTAGTCAGCAACATCTTTTGAGACTCTCGAGAAATTCGTAACTAGTTTTCTTACTTTGATGGAGTTTATTTGCAGTTCATGATAAACTCTAATCAAAAACAAGAAATGCAAACAAGGTTAGTCTGGTGCAAAACTGTCAAATATACTTGGTTTTACTATCTGAAATCTAACACTATTTCTGCAGCAAGTAATCGTTACAAAATAATACATTAAAAACAGCCAGAGGTAGGAATTTTAATGGTATACAAAAATGCTGGAGAAACTCAGCGGCTGCAGCAGCATCTGTGGAGCGAAGGAAATAGGCAACATTTCAGGCCGAAACCCTTCTTCAGACCGAAACGTTGCCTATTTCCTTTGCTCCATTGATGCTGCTGCACCCGCTGAGTTTCTCCAGCATTTTTGTGTACCTTCGATTTTCCAGCATCTGCAGTTCCTTCTTAAACACGTGGGAATTTTAATGATCTCTTTGTGCTTATGGTGGAGAGAGGAACATTTCCACCACACCATAAGCTATGGGGATTCCAAATGTTTGGTGACCATGTTGTAAATATATTGAATATTTAATGAAGTACCATTATTTTTGATTGGAAATATTCTCGCAGGTTAAAATTGATTTTGGCTCGGCCCCTTAACCTTAATGACTCGTAAACCTGGCTATTGTTTGTGTCTTTATATTGTAGCGTTGAAGAGACTAATGTGATCAGTAGAGGCAGGATTGACTTGTCTTTTATTTTACAGACTTTGGGCATTAATTAATAAATTGTTATCAGTTAATAATAATTGAGTACAATATAGAAATCTTTTCCAGCTCTACCATTTGATGTGGTATTTTGTGGCTTCTTTTATGACAACCAAATAATCGGAAAAAAAAGTTTTGAATAGTTTTGGCAATGAAATGGATCAAGACCAGTGAGTACTTGGCGAATTGCTGTCAGGGTGGGGTTGAGGGAAAAACAAAATGTACATGATTTACGGATAAGCAAGATTGATCTAGGTGGACTAGGTGGCTGAGGCTCTATAAGTCGCTGGTATGACTGCATTTGGAATATTGTGAGCAATTTTGGGCACCATATCTGAGGAAGGATGTCAAGGGGGTACAAAGTGCTGGAATAACTCAGCGGGTTAGGCAGCATCTCTAGAGAATGTGGATAGGTAACGTTTTGGTTCCAGACTTGAAACGTCACTTGTCCATGTTCTCCAGAAATGCTGTCTGACCCAGTGAGTAGATCCAACACTTTGCGTCTATCTTCGATGACTTTTGCCTGTAAACCAGCATCTGTAGTTCCTGCTTTCTCTAAGATTTAAAAGGGGATCTAAGGAGCATGTTTTCACATGGAGTTGTGGGTATGTAGAATGAGCTTCCAGAGGGTGTGTGGAGGTGTGTACAATTACAATGTACAATTTCGAGGAATACCAGCTAAATGCAGGCAAATGGGACTAGCTTGAATAGACATGTTGCTCAGCATGGACGAGTTGGGCTGCAGGGCCTGTTTCTATACTGTATAATTCTATGAAGCTGAATGCTCCCTGAATGAGAGCCGTGCGATTTGGCTTTAGAAGTTGCTTTACCAGGCATTTTGCAGGAAATGGGCAATTTGCATAGTAATGTGCTGGGTGTAAGGCAGGCGCGATAAACTCTTTTTGTTGTGCTGGCACAAGATCAACCAAACATACGGCACTTTTCAGAATAAAATGGTCTACTTGAGTCACATCTGGGTGGACCATAATTCAAAATTGCTGGTGGTTTCCAGTTATCCCTGAAAGGCTCATGTGTCTTGATATTGAGGAATATAGTAATACTGCAAAATGCCAACAGGCGCCAACGTGATGTTTTGTTCAGAGATACAGCGTGGAAACTGGTCCTTCCGCCCATCGAGTCCACACTGACCAGTGATCCTGCTCACGTGGACGATCCCACACAATAGAGACAATTTTCAAATATACCCATCCAATGAACCTACAAACCTGTGTGTCTTTAGAGGGTGGGAGGAAACCAGAGACCTGAGAAAACCCACACAGGTCAGGGGGGAATGTACAAACTCCGTACAGACAAGCGCCCGTAGTCAGGATCGAACCCGGGTCTCTGGCGCTGTAAGACAGCAACTCTGCTGCCGTTGCACTGTGGGTCTGAACAGGTAATGCAAACTTGGCTGAGGAAATGTAGTTTGCGGGTCATTAAAATGGAGGGACAAGAGACTGCAAATACTAGAATCTTGAGAGTGAAAAGGGGTGACTGGAGGGACATGAAGGATCAAAGGTTTCAAAGGTCTCTTATTGTCACGTGTACCAATTAACGTACAGTGATATTCGAATTACCATCCAGCCATACAAATAAAAAGCAACAAGACACACAACTACATAAAAGTTAACATAAGCGTCCACCACAGCAGATTGCCCACATTCCTCACTGTGATGGAAGACAATAAAGTCCAACCGTCTTCCTTCTTTATTCTCCCGCGGTCTGGGCAGTCAAGCCATCAGTTGGGGCGGTCGAAGTCCCCGTGTCATAGAAACATAGAAAATAGGTGCAGGAGGAGGCCATTCGGCCCTTTGAGCCAGCACCGCCATTCATTGTAATCAGGGCTGATCGTCCCCTATCAATAACCCGTGCCTGCCTTCTCCCCATATCCTATAGAAACATAGAAAATAGGCGTTGGGGCGATGGAAGCTCCTGCGGCTTGGAGCTCCCAAAGTCGGTCTCTAACCAGGAACTGCGAGCTCCACGATGTTAAAGTCTGCAGGCTCCCACGGCTGAAGCTGCCAAATTGTTCTCCGGCAAGAGGCCGCCTACTCCCTGATGTTGGGCCGCAGTGCAGACGGAGATACGATACGGGAAAAAAATCGCATCTCCGTCGAGGTAAGAGATTAAAGTTTCCCCCAACCACCCCCACATAAAACAAGCTAAAGAACTATGTAGAGACACCAAACGTGCTGCCTCTACAAATGGGTTACTTTATTCAGGCATAAAAGGTTTGTTATACATGCACGTTGGTCCTCTAACATAAAGTTGTTATTGCTGCTGTGAGGCTGTTGCCTCGTGGGCTCGAGCTGAGCCCCTGCTGAGGTGGAAGGACACTCGCCCCTAGAGAGAAGAGAGCTGGTCAGCTCGAAGTGAGAGAGAGAGAGAGAGAGAGAGAGGGTTGTCCCGGGGTTTGTTATATATCCCAGGACACACCCCTATACCCGTGACAACTCCTCCCTGCCATTGCCCAGTCACATGACCCTACCCCCGACTGCTGATAGTTCGTGTAGCTAGTGGCCCCACCACCGGGTGCCGCCACAACTAAAACATATTTAACACATTCTATTAAAATAACAAAGAAGGAAGGTACAGACGGACTGTTGGCGAGGCAGCCATTGCTGACGTCACCTGGTGGATCAGGCAGCATCTGTGGGGGAAAATGGGCAGTTGATCCCATCTGAAGGAATAGAGAGAGTTTTATAGAGTTGGGGGAGGGGTGGGGCAAAAGCTAGTAAGGGGGAGAGGAGGGTGTGTGGGCGAGGGGAGGAGGGTGTGTGGACAGAGGAGGGGGGTGTGGGCGGTTGGGGGTTTGTGGGGGGAGAGGGGTGAGTGGTCGGGGGGGAGAGAGCTTGGAGAAAAGATGGGGAAGAGATATGGGGGAGGGGGGTATCATGGGGGAGGGGGGCAGGAGATAGCGAGGGAGACGAGAGGGGAAGGGGCTGGAGCTGACGGTGCGATGGGGACTCACAGTGGCTGCTGGTTGCTGGTTGTTTTCCTCCGCCGGGATCAGAGTCTCCGCTTTCCGTTTGGCGACATCTCCGACTCCGCGCTGGGCAGGGCTGGAATGCTTCCAGTCCCTCCGAAATTGTCTCTGGTTGGAGACCTCTGCCGGCCATCCAGAGCGTCCCCCAACTCCAATATAGACGTGATGGCGCAGGAAGGGGCGGACCGCCCCGCAGACAGGAGAAGAGACTTATCCGCGCAGCTCTGAGTGGCAGGAGAGGAGATCGATCTGCGCACGCGTGGTTTTTAAGATTTTTAAACCTCGCTAACTTCTACAATAGACCACCGATCGGAATGAAATGTTGTGCACTCACACCACAGGAGAATGGTGAGTGAGCTGGCGAAAAATCGTAGCGCTATCCCGTACCGTTTTTGCGCAAATAGAAAAAAACTTGCAAACCGGAAGATAACAAGATCAGAGTTTTAGATTTAGATAAAGATATAGAATATAGATATAGATATAGATCGGTGGTGAAAGGATTTTGCCAGCAGGTTAATAGTTAAGCAACCAATCCATCTGAATGGGAATGGGTTTTGTTTGTGAAGGGGTGTAGATTTTTAGTTTATTTTAGCAATGCAGCGTGGAAACGGCCCTTCAGCCCACCGAGTATGCGCCGACCAACAATTGCCTGTACACTGGTTGCAAGTTATCCCAGTTTCCCATCCTATGCATTAGGGGCTGTTTACAGAAATTAATTAACCTACAAACCTGCACATCTTTGGAGTGTGGGGGAGAAATCAGAGCTTCTGGAGAAAACACGCCAGGTCACGGAGAATGTACAAATTCTGTACATACGGCACCCACGGTCGGAATCTAACCGGAGTCTCTGACACTGTAAGGCAGCAACACTACCGTTGTGTCACCGTGCCGCCCCAGTGAAGGGGGACACTAATGCAGGGAGCTCAACTTGGGTACATTGCAAATCATTGCTGATTTAAACCATAGCCTGTTTTGACTTGAGTAGCCTGGGAGAGAAGCATGGGATGTTCTAGGAAGCGGAGCTTTTATTTGAGGATTAAAACTCTGGCTTCGCTTATTGGTGTTTGAAGAGGATTTTGGCTGCAGATCCATTGCTGATCTGCAGATGACAGCCAACAGATGGAAAGGTGATGAAGTGGAACTGGATGAATGTCATTGTGAAACTGGCTTGCGAAAGAACAATAACCAAAACACAGAAGTGAACCATTAAACCATCTGGAATTTGTGCCTTCAAGCTCCGAGCATGCATCGGGTTTTGCTTTTATTTCAAATTACATCACGGGACTGGTTAGCAGCTGTAACTGATGGCACTTCAACGTAGTCTGACTACTCCAAAATTGCTTCAGAGCAATGTGATACCAAGCCATTTTAGCAGAGAATCAGGTACACAGTTCGGAGTTTGAGTTTAGTTTATTGTCACGTGTATCGAGGTACGGTGTAAAGTTTTTGTTGCGTGCTATCCAATCAGCGGAAAGACAATACATGATTACAATCAAGCCATCCACAGTGTACAGATACATGGTAAAGGGAATAACGTTTAGTGTATGGTAAAGTCTGATCAAAGATAGTCCGAGGGTCTCCGAGGTAGATAGCAGTCGAGAGACTGTTCTCTAGTTGTTGATAGGATGGTTCAGTCACCTGATAACAGCTGGGAAGAAACTGTCCCTGAATCTTGACGGACGTGTGTATTTTCACACTTCCATACCTCTTGCCTGATGGGAGAGGGGAATAGAGGGACTGGCCGGGGTGCGACTCGTCCTTGATTATGCTGGTGGCTTTGAGGCAGCATGAGGTATAAATGGAGTCAATGGAAAGGAAGTTGGTTTGTGTGATGGTCTGAGCTGTGCCCACAATGCTCTGTCGTTTCTTACGGTCTTGAATGGAGCTGTTCCCAAACCAAGCTGTGATAAACCCCAATAAAATGCGTTCTACGGCACATCTGTAGAAGTAGAGGCTTTGGCGTGCTTTCTTGGCCTTTGCTTCAATACGAGTGGTCCAGGGCAAGTTACTGGTGATATTTACTCCTAGGGATGTGAAGCTTTTAACCATCTCTACTTCGGCACCGTCAATGCAAACTGGGGTATGTGTGCGACTTTACTTCATGACTTCGATCACTATGAGAGGAAACTTGTAAGAAACCTCACAACTATTTTTTTCCTTGGCGAAATCTACTTTTTGGAGCTTTTGCTGGCTGAATCCATACCAGTGACATAACAGGATGATCACAAGCCTGAAATTGGAATAGTGTCAGTATTACTATGTACAGTAAGCACAAGGAATTACAGATGCTGGCTTCCCAAAAAAAACCCAGCGGTGGAATTATTCAACAGGTTAGGCAGCATCTCTGGAGAACATGGTTAAGTGACATTTTGGAACCCTTCTGCAGACTGACTGTAGTGAGGGTGGGGGAAGGATGCTGGAGAGCGGTGGGGGGGGGACACAATTTTAGGCAGAGTGAGGCCATGCGCAAAGTGGAGGAACAGCACCTATTATTCTGCTTGTGCAGCTTACAACCTATGGTATGAACATTAGAATTCACTAATTTTGGGTAACTAACCTACAAACATCCCCACTCTCTATTTAGCCGCATCCCTTTTCCCTCCTATCTTCCCTGTGCCCCCACCTAGGTGCACACGCATTTCTCCTTTCTCCGCCCTCCTCGTTGTCTGCTTTCACCTATTTCACAACTTCTGGTTTCCATTTCACACATTTTCCATTCTTATCTTTTCATACTTTTTTGATCTTTCCATCTTGGCCGTTCAGCCAGCTGCCAGTCAATCAATTTTCTCTAACCTTCCCCCACCCCCCCCCCCGACCTGTATCCACCTATCACTATGTAGACTTTCCCCTGCCCCCACCTCTCTTCTAGCATTCTCTCCCCCCCCCCCCCCCCCCCCCACCACCCCCCAACAAGCCTGATAATCTGATGAAGGGTTCCATCTGAAACGTCACCTATCCGCATTCTCCAGAGATGCTGACTGACCTGCTAAGTTCCTCCAGCACTTTGTGTCATTGTCACTATATTGTTTTTGCCTGACGTAAGTGTTTCATTGTGAATGGCGATGGTAAGGGATGTAGGTCAATCAAAAGGACTTTGAAATAAAACGGTTCTGAGAAAGACCCAATTTACTGTCAATTGTGGTAATGAGGAGAGAGGGAAAATTGAAGACTTGGAAGGAAGGAAGTTGTAAAATCCTCTCCACAAAATATGTCTAAATGGAATGGGATTTTGAAAGAGGCTGTATGTTTTTTTTTAAATTCTTATGCCCATTTCAGCTTGTAGTGACAGAATTGGTTTTCAATGTTAAATTGTAAAGAGGATATGCAACCAGTCCTTTCCAAGACAGTTGCAAACAGGGTGGTGCTTTTTCCGTTGATAATGAGGAGAATGGCATCATTTGCAAAGTGCTTGGGCATTTAGCTGCTCATCTGCTCCTCAGCCGATGTTGCACAAACTGATCATTTTCCATTATTTCACATTTTTTTAGGATCGTAAATCCTGGAATGTAATGTGATTTAAAAAAAAATTAATGCACTATAATGGAATGTTCAGCCCTTAACTCAATGCAGGGCCCATCTTTTTTTTAATCTAAACATGACTGATCATCTTTTAAGCACTAATTTCGAAACAAAAGTGGGAACTTTATTTTGGCATTCAAATTTTAATTTTCAGTGATATAATTTAATTCCGAGGCTCTAAAAAAGTTTCCTTCACCCTGACCTGGTGATGTTCATTTTTAAATGCTTTAAGGTTTTCTGTAGTTTACAATGTATTGAACGTATTGATCTTAATTTCTAGTGTGTTTTCTGTCAGTTTGTATTCCCAGCATCGAAGTATTTTCATTTGTGCATCATTTATACTGTTGGAAATAAAATACTGTTATAAAGCAATGCCACGGAAACACTGTACACAATTCCTATACATAGTTTCACACTTTAACTGGGAAAAATATCAGACTAAGATCAACAGCATTAATGTGGTTAACGACTATGTCATAAATGTATGGACTTCATCTGTGTCTGTCTTTTGCCTTGGGCTGGTGGAATTGTATTAATTGCTTGAGTCAGGACTCTGATGGAATACTCTCCACTTGCCTCTGACTGTAGCTTTAGCAACAGCTAAGACGCCCGACACAATACACGACACAGCAACCTCACTTCATAGCTACCCCATCCACAATTATTTAGTCACTCCAACGCTGACGCACAGAAGCAACGATTTCCATCGTCTACAGGGTGCACTGCAGCAATTTGCCAATTAGTCAGCACTTTTCAAACCCACAACCTCTACAAGCTAGAAGGACAATGGGAGCAAAAGCAAGTGGAACAACACCACCTGAATGTTGTCCTCCAAATCATACGCCATCCTGACTAGGAACTATATTCTTGGTTCTTAGCAGTGGCTGGTTCAAAATCCTGGAACCCCCTCCCTAATACGCACCTTGAAGAAGAGTGGATCAAGAAGGCAGCTCACAACCACCTTCTCATGGGCACTTGGGGATGGGCAATTAAATTATAGCTCAGCCGGTGAACCCTATATCACCCAGAGTGAATATATAAATAAATGAAAAGGTTTATGTATAATTCATCTAGTCTGACAGAGCAAAAGGCTTTTGGCGAGGTTGAGAAAAGCTTGGTGTTGCTCTTTGAGCAACAATTCAAGTAAGATATTGTGTCCATTGTATCATTTTTTGACAGGGGAGAGTATGGGAGCTCTGTCTTCACTGTGATGACAATGATTGCATGTGTGAGATGACAGAAGAACAGTCTGTTCTTGCTGTAATCAGACATGTTCTTTCACGATAAGGACGGTCACAATTGTGGCATATCTGAGATCCTCTGGCATGATTTCCACTTCTTAGACAAGGTCATGAATTATTTTATCAGAAATGATTCTCCACCAGCCTTTTGTGCTTTCAGTGATTTATTTTTTTCCAGGGTTTTCCAGGGTTTTTTTTTTCTGCTTTTGCACAGATAGTCTTTTCAATCTCTTGCTGGGATGGACAATAACAAGGTTACAAGAGATTGTGTACTGAAAGTTGAGTCCACTAGGGTCAACAATATCGGGTCAAATAGTGAAAGGCCTGGATAGAGTGGGTATGAAGAGGATGTTTTAACTGGTGAGAGAGTCTAGGACCAGAGGTCATGGCCTCAGATTAAAAGGATGTTCCTTTACGAAGGAGATGAGCAGGGATTTATTTGGTCAGATGATGGTGAATCTGTGGAATTCATTGTCACAGATATTTTTAAGGCAGAGATAGATTCTTGATTAGTACAGGTGTCGGGGGTTATGTGGGAAGGTAGGAGAATGGAGTTAAGAGGGGTCAGCAATGATTGAATGGCAGAGTAGACTTGAAGAGCCAAATGGACTAATTCTGCTCCTATCACTTATGAACATCAATATCACACTGCACACTGATCAAATAATGCAATGCAGTCTGTAGAACAAGAAATAACTCCAGAAATTTGTATTCATAATTTGAAATCTATTCATTCGCCCTCCTGGGTTCTTTTAATTGTCTGACTCCACTTTATCTGCACTAGAATTCTTGTGGCCAATTACTTCACCAGGAGAGTGTTAAACCACCAACCGAACTGACTGGAAAATTCCACATGGGCAATTCAACACAGAAATGCACAATATAAAAGAATTCCATCTGACATAATGTACTTGAATCTACTTTGGTGTTTGATCCTTTAAAGAGTTATGCTTCAGTGTGAAGTATGAAATAAATCGTTGGCAATGAATTAACAATGCAGCAAGTAACTCGATCTTAATAAAAATGAGACGGGCTCTTTCAAATTCAGCGTCGCTTTCCTGCAATTTTGACAGATTGGAATTTGAAGTACCATTATTACAATAAGACGCTGTTACAAAAGGCACAGGGTATAATACTTGTACAGTGTCTGTTTGCTTGCATAGGCCTTTGTCAGCTCTGACTACGATATCAGAATGGCATGCTGGTATTTTGCTATTCTGTATTTTTAACAGGTAATAAATCACGATGACTCCCAGTAAGTTATTATCCAGCAGGGTTTGAGCTGTAATTTAGGAATTTTGCTTACTTTTTAAGCGAAGGCAGGCTCCAACTCCGTTACAAACCCTACCATGTAATTTCAAGTCATCTGTTTAGGTGTTGTGTGCAACCCATTACAGGCGGCGCAGCCGAACACCTGGTGGACGCAGGCCCTGGTTTCTGGGCCCTCCAGGACACCGCCGACACCCGATCGATCTTGGATCGCCACAGCTCGTCCACACGCTCCGCTAGCTGCAGGGGGGTCAGCGAAATCCTCACCGGCAAGAAGCAGGCGGATGTCGTCCGGCATCTGTTCCAAGAGGGCGTGTTCGAAGAGAAGGCAGGCCTGATGACATCCATGAGGGTGAGCATCTCACTCATGAGCACCGACGATTACGATCGCTGAGGAAGCCCATGTGCATGAGCCACGCTGAGCGGTCCCGGCGGCTGAGCCCAAATGTACGTAAGAGAAGCACTTTGAGGCCCTTGTATTTGTCCTGATCCGGCGGCGAGCGTAGGTAATGGACCGGGCGACCGGCCGTCTCCTGATCTAACGCGCCGACCACATAGTAGAGCTCGAGCATCAGCTGTGAAGCGTCGAATGTGAAACTGGACCTCGGCCTGCCGGGAACCACACTTGAGGCTGCGATGTCCAAAACACGGGCAGCTTCAGGGAGACAGCGTTCTGCTGGGCTGTATTGCCAGCAACCTCCGGCTGTTGAGGCTGATCGTCGACTGCGTCCATCGTTTAAATCCAAAATGACCGTTTTGGATCGTCGGGGTCACCAATATGGTGGGTGAATAAGCAAGCCACGCGTGGTGGAACAAAGAGATCTTTATTGTCAAAGCAAAGAGAACAGCACACATGCGAATGGGGGAAGGTTGACCCGGGTTTCATTATATATACCAGGGCACACCCCTAAACCCCGTGACGACTCCTTCCCGCCAAACCCAGTCACGTCACCCTATGCCCGACTGCCGAGGGTTCGCACAGTAAGTGGCCAAACCACCGGTTGGCGCCACAATACTGGAATATTGAGCAAAACATGGTGTTGGAGGAACTCGGCTGGTCAGGCAGCATCTGTGGAAGAAATGGACAAGCAATATTTCATGTCGGGGACCACCTTCAGATTAATCTTTAGAAGGGTCTGGACTTGAAACTATCCATTCCCATAACAGGTGTCTTCTGTGAAATTTTCTTCAAGTGGAAAACCTGTAGTTATCTTCCACAGATGCTGCCTGACCAGCCGAGTTCCTCCAACCTGCTGAGTTCCTCCAGCACTTAGTTTTGTGCAGGTGAGATTATTTGCTCCTTAATGTATATAAACTGTGTATTCTTAAAGCTCTCGTACTTGAATGACATTTTGAGAGACCCAAAAGTTCAGAAAACCACACTGCCTTGGGAGATGAAACTCCTCCTCTTGTTTGCCTTCTAATCGCCCATGGGTGCCAGCACCTGAGGCCCACTCACTGTCTGGTTCTCACTCACCGCTTGGCCCCTTCTCATCTGGTGCAGTCATGCAGGTGGTGACCCAGGGTAGGGAGTCTGGTCCTGCATGAATTTGGCCCAATGATTCAATTTGATCTAGTATTGATCTGTTTCAAATATTCAACCACCATGCATCCACAGAATTCCACAGTCCTCCAACCCTCTGAGCAAAGACAACTTGAGAATATTTGGTTCGGTTTAGCTTATTGTCGCGTGTATCCAGGTACAGTGAAAAATATGTATTGTGTGTTAACCAGTTGGTGGAAAGGCAATACATGATTACAATCGAACCACCCACAATGTAAAGATAGTCAAAGGGTCTCCAATGAGGTAGATAGAAGTTCAGGTACTATCAGGTAGGATTGAAGCAAAAGACCCTGCGTCTTGACCAAGAACATTGACCATCCGTTTGTCTCCACAGAAGCAGCTGACCCGAGTTCTTCCAGCAGTTTGTTTCTTTGCTCCAGATTGCAGCATCTGCAGTCCCTTGTCTCCATCCTGAGACTGAGATAAGAAGAGAAAATAAAAATGGGTTCCTTGCATCCTTGGCTTGTGCCTAATGGTCATGTGAACGTTTTTATTTACCACGACAATGGATGTCTTCTGTGAAATTTTCTTCAAGTGGAAAACCTGGAGTTATCTTGATTTGGCAACCATTTATGTTGCATTGAATCTGGCTGTTGGAGTTGGAATTTACTATAGTTAGGCTCAAAATTGCAAGTCGAAAAATACACCATGCAATTGGCAAGCTAGCACATTTCCCTGGTTCTGGACACATGAGAAGTGTGTTCTTTCATTGCAGACAGTCTATGAAATGACTGAACAATAAATTGAAGCAACAATATTGAAGTTTGAAATGGAGGAGAAAAAAAGCCTGGAAATAATAATCGGCCAAAATAGAATAGACAATTGTGACATTTTGGACGTGTGCCATTTAACAAGACATGTAAGAACATCTTTAATGGTGCTTTCATCTGTTACAATTTGGTGCTGACTTCACCAGCGACTTCTGCATGCCATATGTAAATGTTTTATAATGTGCCAGTTATTGAAATCCATCTATAGTTCTCTTTATGTTTCTCAATTTCTTTGCAGCTGTTTTATAAATGTTTCCAAAACAAGTATTTATCTTAACTTTTTCTCTCTACAACTAGTTTGTTATGCTAGAAGGACTGGTGTGACTTTAAATGAACACTGACAGAAACATTGACAGGGCAGCACGGCGGCTAGCAGTAGCCTTACAGCACAAGAGACCCGGGTTTGATCCCGACTACGGGTGCTGTCTGTACGCAGTTTGTACGTTCTCCCCGTGACCTGCAAGGGTTTTCTCCGAGATCTTTGGTTTTCTCCCACGCTCCAGGTTTTCTCCCACGCTCCAGGTCCACGCTCGTAGGTTTATTGGCTTGGTATAAATGTAAAATTGTCCCCAGTGTGTGTGTAGGAGAGTGTTCGCTCGTGTGTCAGACGATGTTCTGCTATCGCTTAGCCACAGCCAGTGCCACATCTGTGCCTCTGTGGAGAACGTCCACAGTGCATGCCTCTCCGCGGCAAGTCAGTAGGTGGGCCATTGTCTGTACCTCTCCACAGTTGCACTTGTCAGAGTCCGAGAGGCCCCACTTCTTCAGGTTGAGTCCGCAACATCCCACTCCAGTGCGGAGGCAGTTTAGGGATTTCCAGGTAGTATAAGGCAGGTGGTGTCCTGGTGCCATCTGTTTGGTTTTGGTGCCTGGTACGGTTGGCTCTAGTTCCATGAAGCTGTTCCGACTCTTCAGGCGTTTCTTGGCATGTTGGTGATTGTGCAAGGGGTGACGGGGATCTGTGTCCGCATTGAAGCATTCTACTGCAGCTGCCCAATCACGTCTTTGAGATGGTTCATCAATGCCTGCCAGCTCGTACAGATGTTCAACCTTTGTCAGCTTCAGGCACCCTGTGGTTTTCCTGCAGGCAGTGTTCAATGCAGAGTCCACCTTGCGTGCATGTTTAGAGCAGCTCCAGACGGGGGCTTGCATAATCCGCCACTAAGAAACAGAGCACCAGGGCTGCAGTGCGGATTGTTGTTGGGTCACCTCCAAATGAGCTGTTTGCCAATTATTCGATGACATTGTTCCGACAGAAGCCTCCTCGTGGCGATCCCCAGAAACGATGACACGATGCACTCTGTAATGCGTTGGGCGACCAAATCTGTCAACATGTTAGACGACGACAAAAGCCAACAGTGAGCTACAACAAAGAGGAGAGTGTTAATGTGTGGGGATCGCTGGTCGCACGGACTCAGTAGGTCTAAAGGCCTGTTTCCTCACTGTATCTCTAACCTAAACTTAAAAAATAAATCACTGACCAGTAATTTCTCTTTAATGCATGCTAATTCCAAGATTATGCGCTCAAATCTCGAATCCCAGTACTGAACAAATTGTATTTTACTTAGATTCCCAAACTGAAGTTCCACCAGCATGGATATGCAAGTTTTATTTTGAAAAGGATTTGTGAATTTTCAGGAATATTAATGCCATTTATGGTACATATTTATGCAGTAGTTGACTTGGCAAGGCAAAAGTTTGCGGTTCAAAATTACTTATTTGGTTATTAAGCTTCTGTCCTATCTATTCCTTTTTTGATTCTCTCTGCAATTAAAACTAACCTATTTCTTTCTGAAGAAGGGTCTCGACCCGAAACGTCACCCATTCCTTCTCTCCAGATGCTGCCTGTCCCGCTGAGTTACTCCAGCATTTTTGTGTCTACCTTTGATTTAAACCAGCATCTGCAGTTCTTTCCTACACTATTTCTTTCCTTGTCCAGTTCCAATGAAGGATCTTCCCACAGATGCTGCCTGATATGCTGCGTAGTTCCAACATTTGCCCTTTTAATTTCAAATTTGCAACATTTGTAGTTTCATTTAATTTTCAAAAAATATCTGAAATCTTAGTCCATCAGAGATTCTGTTTTCCAAGGGTATTCATTTATCAGTTAACTATGGGATTTATTCTGTTTACTGTAATCACATTAAATTACCATAATTGCTGATTTTCACAGAATTTAGCATCTGTTGGTGTTGAAGTGTACTTGCAGTCTCTCAAGCATTTTAAGTACTGTAGCTGTCTTCTGTTGACCAACTACTGTATAACATTGAATATGGCCAAGTTTTCTTTTTGCTCTCAGTCTATATATTCTTGGAATAAATTATTGCCAAGTAATGTGTTTTAGTTTTTGTCCCAATACAAAAGAAACCTTTCACTCAGTAGTTTGTGAATATTTTAAACAAAGGTTTGTTGGTGAACTCTGTTCACGGGGTATCCCAAGACTCTGTGATGAACTAACTTGTGCACTATTAATCTTGGATTTGACTTTTCTCTATTTGCTTCCTTTGCTAGCTAATTTCTGCTTAGTTCACATCATTCTGTTTTTCCTTCCAATTTTTGTTGATTGTATTTCTTGCCTTAAAAGCTGTCTTCCCTCCTCTGCCACTCTCGTCAAAATCTGTGTTCCATTTAATCCTGAAAGGGCGGACACTGGTACAGAAGTAGAAAGCTAGATATCTTGGTGTTTGATGCTGATCTTGCAGATCGATGGCGTGTGTTCGAGGAAGATTTCTCAATTTACATTGATGCTGCTTATCCGAACACAGCACCCGCTCTTCGTGCCTCGATTCTCCTTAACTTGGCAGGCACGGAAGCTGCACGATATGCCAGAATATTTCACTATGCACCGGCTGGTGTGGATGATAATAATGTACAAATTCCAGCAGAGTCCATCCGTGCTCCTACGTAAATTCCGACAACTATGTGAGTTACAAATTAATGTGAGCATTGAACGACATAAATTTTTCTCAATGTGTCAAAAACAAGACGAACCAGTCGAGCTCTATGTCAGTGCATTGAAGCATGTTGCTAGTCGTTGTGATTTTAGAGAACTCAAATCAAGTTTGATAAGAGATCGATTAATACATGGCATATTGAATGATAAACTACGCGATGAATTGTTGCGTGAAGTGGGCTTGACTTTAGAAGCTGTTGAAAACCGCTGTCGCATAGCTGAGTCAACCAATGCCCACATTATAACGCTATCATCTCCTGCTGCTCGTGAAGTCAATGCTGCCAGCGTGTCTAATCAAATTAATACTCGACGGTTTCAGGGGCCAGTTAACAGGCCAAGATGGATTTCTAATAGCTTTAATTGCACATCTTCACACACTGCAATTCGTGACCGGTGTCCGGCATTTGGAAAAATCTGCAGGCTCTGTAACAAAATAAACCATTTCGCAAAATGCTGCAAATCGGGAAACAACAGATTTCAAACGAGACAGTCTGTCAGCTTGTTAAACCAGAATTAATATCCTAGCTCCCAGTTCCCACAAATAGATGATGACAGCACAGAGATTAATGTGCATGCTTTGTCTGGTTCAGCGTCTAAGCTCGATCCCAAGGTCAAACTGCTCATTAACGGCAAAACTCTCTAGCTTAAGGTGGATTCCGGGGCTCGCTGTAATGCTATCTCTTTGGCTATCTTCCAACAACTACAAAACACAGAAGCTCTAACTCAAACAACTGCTTCACTTATCTCTTTTAATGGTGCAGCACTGCACCCTATTGGCCAAGTACAGTTACGTTGCCATCTCAATCCGCGTGACCACATCCTGGATTTTACATGGTACGCGAGAAGGTACCATCCATACTGGGTGCCGATGCATGCCATGACATGGGATTGATTTCCTTCAGCCCTTCAGTCTGTCCACTGAATGCAGACTGATTTTACACATCACATGTTAACACAATGCAAGGACTTGTTTAACGACAAGCTGGGCAGGTTGCCAGATGCACGATTACTATTGACCCTGGGGCAATCCCAGTTGTTCGTCCAGCTCACAGAATTACCCATGCTATGCGGGATCGTGTACAAAGTGAACTTAACAGAATGATGGCTCCTGGTGTGATTACTCCTGTAACTGAACCCTCAGACAGTCTCCTCAATGGTTGCCACTACTAAGAAAAATAAAGACGAGATACGGATTTGTATCAACCCCAAGGACTTAAATACAGCAATTATGAGACCACGTTATCCAATGCTTTCAGTGGACGGGATTGCGGCACAGATGGCTGATGCAACTGTATTCACAGAGCTAGATGCCAAGAACTCATTCTGGCAGATTCCACTGGAACATAAATCCTCCAAGCTGACAACTTTCAGTACACCGTTCGGACGATATAAATTTTTGAGAATGCCCTTTGGTATAAGCCCTGCCAGAGAAGTGTTTCAACAATCCATGGAACAATTGTTTTCCAGATACCCTTGCTCCATCGTAGTGGACAATATCATAATTGCTGGGAAAACGATTGAGGAACACAACGCCAATCTGACAAAATCTGAATCTGAAGCGTGCCGAGGACATCCATCTCAAACTCAACCCCAAAAAATTCAAATTCAGAGTGAATGAGGTAAAATATCTAGGACATATATTTACCAATGACGGCCTGAAAACTGATCCAGCAAAAACCAGTGCCATTAATGAACTCCCAGCACCCATTGACGTGCCCAGCTTGCAGTGGTTCCTTGGCATGGCGAACTATTTGAGCAAATTCATTCCTGATTTCAGCGAAACGTCAGCCCCATTACGACTTCTCACACACAAAGACACTGCTTGGACCTGGCATGAACAACAACAGACAGCATTTGACACTCATAAACGGCAGATGTCGGCCACCTCTACTCTAGCGTACTTTGATCATAGACTGCCTGTTACACTTACATGTGACTCCTCACAACATGGCCTGGGCGCTGCATGCCTTCAAAATGACGGCCATGGCAATAAGCCTGTCTCCTATGCCTCACGCGCCATGTCTGACACAGAATAACGATACGCCCAAATTGAAAAGGAATTACTAGCGGTTGTTTTTGCCTGCAAAAAGTTCAACGATTTCATCTTTGGTCGCATAGTTACAGTTGAAACCGACCACCAACTCCTTATCAGCATTTTCAATAAACCTATTCATAACTCTCCAGCGCGTCTACAACTGATGTTACTACAACTTCAAAAATATGACATCATCCTCGCCTACAAACGTGGAAAGGATATGCACCTGGCGGACACTCTATCACGTGCACATCGGAAGACCTGCAAGGATCTGTCCTCACAGGATGATGACTTTATCGTGATGTCCGTATCCTTCATCCCTTCATCATGGATGGAGGACTTAGTTGCCCACACTGCCACCGACACTGCTACGGTCCCTGACCTCTGTCATTGAGCATGGCTGGCCAGACAAGCACTACAACGTTCCTTTGCCAGTCCGACCTTCCTTCCCTGTTCGGGACGTATTAGTGCTACAAGACGGGATTGTTTTAAAAGGACACAAGGCCGTGGTTCCTGCTTCCTTGCATCACCAGTATTTTGATGCTGTCCATGCAGGACACCCAGGCACTGAAGCCACTGTTTCATGGGCAAAAAGCATGTTTTACTGGCCATGCCAGGCCAATTGGGAAGAATTAGTGCTACAAGACGGTGTTGTTTTAAAAGGACACCAGGCCAAAACGATGCATCACCCATTCATCAACAAAAGCAACCACTTCTGCCACCTACTGTACCTGCGTTCCCATGGTTTACAGTAGCAGATGATTTATTTGAGTGGCACGGCACAAGTACCTGGTGCTCGTGGATTCGTATTCAGGATGGTTCGACATTGATTTTCTCAGCAGCCCCACTTCCAGCGGCGTGATTTCAAAATATTCTCGTCGTTTCTCAATCCATGGATCTCCAGGCAAGCTGTTGACCGACAATGGCAGCCAGTTCACCAGCCAACAATTCAAAGAGTTTGCCAGACGATGGAATATTCACCACACTACCAGCAGCCCTGAGTATCCACAGTCTAACGGGCTGGCTGAACGAGCTGTCCGTAGTGTGAAACAACTCCTGGAGCGCTCTCACAGGGCCAAATCTGACGTATTCCTAGATTTGCTCAACTTATGCAACATTTCCCGTGACCCTGCCTTGGGTTCCCCTGCTCAACGATTATTGTCAAGGCAGACCCATACCCCGTTGCCCGTTGCAGAACAAACGTTAATCCCACATGTCTTTCCATCTGAGGATATTCAAACCAGGTTACGACAGAAGCGTGACATTTAAAAAAAAAAATGGTTCGACAAGACGAGCAGGCCTCTGCTGCCATTGACCAAGGGACAGGTCCGCTTACAGACTGACAAAGGCTATGAGCGTATTGGTCTAGCTTCAGTGCCACGCTCGTACATTGTTAGAGCCGATGGTGGCACCCACCGACGCAACAGACAACATCTCCTGCCTGTGAAGGAGCCAATCCCTCCCTCTTATTATCCGGATCGTATAAGTTCATTTCAATCTGCATCTGGTGACCCTCGCATGCTCTTGCCAGCACAACGATCCATGCATGTGACAGTTCCTCTGTCTGTCCCATCTTCGCCTGCGCCACAGTCTCCTAATTCGACCTCTGAGGCGTTGGTCCACTCCCCCATGGTGGTGAAATCACCAACTGTGTCCCCGGAGAAGAGGAATGGCGATGGCCTCTATCGTACACGTGCCGGTCGTGTTTGCAGGCCGGTCGTGAAGTATCCGGACTATGTTTGACTTTACATACGTCTGTCATCGGTTGTGATTTTGGCTTTGCTTAGTTATGGGTATACAGTGCTATTGATTCTTTAAGAGGGGGATGTAGATCAGTGGCTCATGTTATGAGTCATGCTTTTGTAGTTACGCCCACTAGCTTATTAACGTCGCGATCTACTGCACTCTTCAGTATCAAGTTAACTCTCAAGTAAGAGCTTGTAGCTGTTTATTCTAAATAAACAGTGTATAACCTGCCAAGATGTGAGATCTTTATTATTACAAGAACTCAAAACCAATACTTGTGTCGGAAGGAACTCAATGGATCAGGTAGCATCTCTGAAGTAGGGTCACGACCCGAAACGATACATCACCCATTCATTTTCTCCAGAATGCTGCATTACTGAGTTACTCCAGCATTTTGTGTCTATCTCCCCTATTGCCTTGCTCTTCCTCCCAGACTTTTACAAGGTTTCCTCTTCAGTGCTCGGCCCAGCCCTCTTTGTGAAGGGTCTCCTGAAGCGCTGTCTCTCCACCCTCTGCCGATTGCCGCTGGTGTGATCACCCGAAGGCCATGTTGTGCGTCTCTTGGAACAACTTCTCCTTGTTTGTTCCACAGGATTGTGAACATGCTCTCAGTCTCCTACTCCCCTCCCCTGCAACGTAAATAGCCCGAGAGTCTACTCATGACTGAGACCTTTCATTGCTCACCCATTCTGGCTTCCCTATGAACTCTCGACATCCTCCTGGTGTGAGACCAGAGCTGACCCTGGAATCTATCCGGGGTTAGCCAGTGTTTGACATGGCAGCTCTCTGTGTTTTTTGTCCCTGATTCCTCCATAAATAGGAGCAGGAAGGCTGGGTTGTTCAGCAGCGTTCTCCATTAGTTTGACCTCGATGACCTCAGACCCCGGGCCCCTCCTCCCATCGCTCGCTTCCACACGGCTCCGTGTGTGAGTGTGGGAAGCCTCCACCCTCCCTCCACCCTCCTTCACGTTCACTGGCCCTCCAACCTGCCCCTACCGCGGTGAGTTGCCGACCCCCAGCCCCCTCCCGGTGTGTGACGGGTGAGGTTGGTATTTCCTGCAGACACTGAACCGTCTGTGTCAGTCACTGAACTACATCCGCTGGACTGGCTGCTAACCCCCGGGGGGAAAATCACCAAAAAAGTGGGGGGGCTGCAGCTCCCCCTGGTTCCACGGCCCATGGTAAAGATGGCAGGCAGAAGAAGTATTTTTAAATTGGAGCACCTCTATCAAATTAGTCTTCCAGCCAAACATTGCTGCCTAACTTTGTTCACCACTCAATGCTCTGAGATGCATGTCTAACTTCTGCCTTCATGCTGATAAGTTTAGTTTAGAGATGCAGCGCAGAAACGGGTCCTTCAGACCACCAAGTCCGCACCGACCAGTGATCCAAGCACATTAACACTATCCTACACGCACCAGGGACAATTTACATTTTCTATACCTAGCCAATTAACCTACAAATCTGTACGTCTTTGGAGTGTTGGAGGAAATCGAAGATATGGGAGGAAATCCACGCGTTAAAGGGGAGAACTCGCAAACTCCGTACAGTCAGCACCCATAGTCAGGATCGAACCCGGGTCCCTGGCACTGTAAGGCAGCAAATCTACCACTGTGCCACCCCTGTTTGATTCTATGCCCTCCTGTGTCTCGAGCCGTTTTCTCCATTCCATGTTTTTTGAGTCGAGGTCCTTTTTTCAGGTAAGCAAATCCATTTTATAAAGTCTTAATCATTAAAGGTCCCCTTCCTCCACCACCCACATTCTTGATTTGACCCCCATCTCTGACTATTCTAAGACTACTTGCACTCTGCACTATCTGTTTTTTAATCTGTGTCTTCAAATTCTTTTATTCCAGGGCCTACCTAGTCGGCTTGTCACAAACTCTATTAAAATGCCTTTGCTCTGGGGCTGTTCTGCTCCTTCATCAGCAACTCAGTCATCTACCCATAAGTACATCCTTGTCTCTAAAGCCCTGTGATTCATGGAGGAACTAACATTTTACCATGAATAGAAATGGATTGTTATTTCAGTGATGATCCAAACAATCCCAAACTCTTTAACTGGGGAGGGGCAGCTGTCACAGAGATCGCTGGTACTGGTATCATAGTTCCAGTGATCTAGTGTGAATGGAATTTGATGCTGACTAATACTTGTTATCTTACAAAATAGGGCTGTGGAATGGAGAGCATTTTTTTGGCTGCTGTTTTTGCCCTTTAGACAGTAGTGAGAGATATGCTGTTTTAAATAATTGCAACTCTTCTACTGAAGGCATTCCCTGGAGAAGGGCTAGAATTTTACCCAGTAGTTAAAATTGTGTGTGAGTTGAAAGGCAGCTTACTTTAAAGACATTACATTCACGGACAGTTTCTTCCCAGCTTTTAACAGATAACTGAACCATCCTACCACAACCAGAAAGCAGTCCTGAACTACTACCTCCCTCATCGGGGTCCTTCAGACTATCTTATTTTGGACTTTACTGGCTTTACCTTGCACTAAACGTTAATCCCTTATGTACCTGTACACTGTGAGTAGCTCGATTGTTGCTTGTTAGCATGCAACAAAAGCATTTCGCTGTACACCTGATCATAAACTAAACTGAACTGAACTAAAGATGTTGTTGCCTTTTCCAGCGAGTCATGGGCTGAAGGTTGGGAGCTGCTCCTATGGTGTTAAAATAATTTTCTATTTTGGCAAGGGTACATATTTGTCTTGCCCTCCTCCAGTGCCAAAGCTGCATCTTTGTCAACTGAGTGCTCTGCCTCATCTTAAGGGAAATGGTTTCTTCTCGTCAGTGCATAATAGTTTTTAGTCCTTTTCCGCTCACTCTTACAAGAGTACAAGCACTGAGTCTTAAAGCTGAGTCTCACGTTGCGAGTTGACACAAGAGGTACCCCGAGTGAAAGACTCGTGGTTGTGTACGAGATTGCAAGTGTATGATCAAGAGTTTAACCGAGTTCCCACGGGTATGACAAGTTTGCCGTTTACTTGTCATTTCTGCGATGTTCCAAGTTCGTCTCCCGAGTTACTCTTGAGCCAATCCTGATTGAAGGTTTGTTTTAATAAGCAACAGTGTTTAATAAGCAACAGTGTTAAAGAAGACCTCTCCATCCTGTGGCTTTGTTTTAAAGATATAATTCAGAGCGGCCGCATCTATTGATGTGACCTACAAAGGGAAAATGCGCACCATCCAGTGCCAGAGCAGTTATACTTATGATTTGTTTGAAACACACAGGTTTGATATGTTTTAATTGAATTTACTGCCATGTCTACACACTGCGGGGAGACGGGAGATTAAATCTTTGAATGTGGACGGATGTGCACATCAGATTGTTGTGAGACGGAGCTCAGGGTTCGCCTCCTGAGTTGCTTTGGTGCCCAGGCGTGAGTTGAGGTGGAGAGAGGTTGGGGGGGGGGGGGGGGGGGGGGGGTGCATCATTAATCTGTCTGGGGTGACATGGCTCTTAGGTTAGGCTGGGATCATTCTCTGCGGGATGATCTTAGTGCGGGAGACAAGTGTAGGATAGGTGTACTGACTGTGTGGGCAGACACTTTGGAAGTGATTGCCCACCAGTCTCAAAAGCCGCTGTCTCCCTGTCCCTGGGATAGCAGGGGGTGACCAAACAGCACAATACCCCCCTCCCCCTCCACGCCAACACGAAGGGCAACGATCCCAAGGCTTTAGCGTCAGGAACAGCGGGCAGGCGACAATAACCTGCCATTACGCGAGAGAGATCATGCACTGTTGTAGGTCTCCTTTGCACGTCGGTGTTTCTGTCTTTCTCCACTCATTGTTGGCCCTATCTATCACCACCCCCACCTACACCCCTCTGCTTCTCGGCCATGTGTGTGACCCCTTCCCTCCCCTCTCCAGCTCCCCGCCCATTGCACCGGCGCGGGGGCTTTGCACTGTCTTCACGTCGACGATGCCAGCAGGTCAGTGCCAGTCGCACCGGGGCAGTCGCTCCCTTCAGTTTCCCAGGGGGTCAGGACGGGACTGGAGTTGGGAGGGAAAGGTGGGGGGTGGGGGGGGGGGGGGGAATGGGTGGCGGATTCCACATTGTGGGAACCCGCTCCCCCATGGGTCGCTTGGGGTGGCGGATGAGGGGGCGCAGCTCGGGCTGTGGGCGAACTGCCACTTGTCGCCGTAGCGGCCCATCGGGGAGCGGGTTCCTCTGGAGTTGGAGCTGGGCTGGGCTGGAGTTGCTGTTGGCTGCGTGTCTCTGGGTTCTCCGTGCTTGCAGTGGGCCTGATGGGCCTGGGGGTCGGTGTCCCATTGGTCCTGACGTCTCCGGCCACCCCCCTGGACAGGAGCTGAGACTGGGAACTGTACCGCCCTTGCCCCATCCCTCTGCAACTGCAAACAACCCCACTCTCCTGCTCACCTAACCCACCCATCTCCCCCCCCCCCCCCCCACCTTTCCCTCCCAACTCCAGTCCCGTCCCGACCCCCTGGGAAACTGAAGGGAGCGACTGCCCCGGGGCGACTGGCACTGACCTGCTGGCATCACCGACGTGAAGACAGTGCAAAGCCCCCGCGCCCGTGTAATGGGCGGGGAACTGGAGAGGGGAGGGAAGGGGTCACACACATGGCCGGGAAGCAGAGGGGTGTAGGTGGGGGTGGTGACAGATAGGGCCAACAATGAGTGGAGAAAGACAGAAACACCGACGTGCAAAGGAGACCTACAACAGTGCATGATCTCTCTCGCGTTATGGCAGGTGATTGTCGCTGGGAAACTGAAGGGAGCGACAATCTGCTGCTGCCTGCCCGCTGAGTTAAAGAGTTCCCACGGTAGACTCACGATACACTAAGGTAAACGCACGGGCCACTACGTTCTTACAACGAGTTAAAATGTTTCAATTCTTAACCACAAGAGTAAAATTGACTCGTGGAAAATTTTAAACATGTTTGATTTTTTGCAAGAGTTGACAAGTTTCACGAGTACCTGCCGTTAGCGCCACGAGTCTCTAAGTTGCGTCCACGAGTTCCGGACGTTAATCGTACGTTATTACCACGAGTCGTAACTCGGGGTACCTCTTGTGTCAACTCGCAACGTGAGACACAGCTATTAGGCAGAACATTTGTTGGGGTCATAGATACTTACAACATGGAAACAGGCCCTTTGGCCCAACTTGCCCACACCGGCCAAAATGTCCCATCTACACTTGTCCCACCTGCCTGCATTTGGCCCATATCCCTTTAAACCTGCCCTATCCATGTACCTGCCTAAATGTTTATTAAACATTGCGATGGTCCCTGCCTAAACTACCTCCTCTGGCAGCTGGTTCCATACACCCACCACCCTTTGCGTGACAAACATACCCCTCAGAATCCTATTAAATCATCCCCCCCCCCCCTCCCCCCTCACCTTAAACCTATGTTTAAACCCGATCAATTCCTCCGATGATTTTATTCACCTCTAAGATCACCACTCATCCTGGCCCTTGAGTCCTGGCAACATCCTTGCAAATCTTCCCTGCACCCTTGATAGACACAAAAAGCTGGAGTAACTCAGGCAGCATCTCTGGAGAGAAGGAAGGAGTGACCCATTCCTTCTCTCCAGAGATGCTGCCTGTCCCGCTGAGTTACTCCAGCTTTTTGTGTCTATCTTCGGTTTAAACCAGCATCTGCAGTTCCTTCCTACACATTTCCCAGTACCCTTTCCAGTTTGGCAACATCTTTCCTATAACACAGTACCCATTATTGGTGCGTATCCATGTTGTATGAACTGGTCTGCTAAGCACCATTTATGTACAGTTCTTTCAAGAAGTTGTTTCAGTTAAAGGCAAGTACTTTATGCAGCAATGTTTGCCTTTTTGATTATTTTAATTTTATTTTTGAGTTGTACTTGCATTTCGAGCTAACCGGTTTTTCCTCTGTGAACATGTTGTGGGAAAATTTGAGATTGTTTAAACCCAGCAGATGGCCATGGGAAAGCTGCATATGTTGAAGTGCCAGATTAACACTGACCTCATTTGTACGTGAAGCTGTGTGTATTATTTCTTCCATATAACCATATAACCATATAATATAACAATTACAGCACGGAAACAGGCCATCTCGACCCCTCTAGTCCGTGCCGAACACATAATCTCCCCTAGTCCCATATACCTGCGCTCAGACCATAACCCTCCATTCCTTTCCCATCCATATAACTATCCAATTTATTTTTAAATGATAAAAACGAACCTGCCTCCACCACCTTCACTGGAAGCTCATTCCACACAGCTACCACTCTCTGAGTAAAGAAGTTCCCCCTCATGTTACCCCTAAACTTCAGTCCCTTAATTCTCAAGTCATGTCCCCTTGTTTGAATCTTCCCTACTCTCAGTGGGAAAAGCTTTTCCACGTCAACTCTGTCTATCCCTCTCATCATTTTAAAAACCTCTATCAAGTCCCCCCCTTAACCTTCTGCGCTCCAAAGAATAAAGCCCTAACTTGTTCAACCTTTCTCTGTAACTTAGTTGCTGAAACCCAGGCAACATTCTAGTAAATCTCCTCTGTACTCTCTCTATTTTGTTGACATCCTTCCTATAATTAGGCGACCAAAATTGTACACCATACTCCAGAATTGGTCCTCACCAATGCCTTGTACAATTTTAACATTACATCCCAACTTCTATACTCAATGCTCTGATTTATAAAGGCCAGCACACCAAAAGCTTTCTTTACCACCCTATCTACATGAGATTCCACTTTCATGGAACTGTGCACAGTTATTCCCAGATCCCTCTGTTCACCTACATTCTTTAATTCCCTACCATTTACCATGTACGTCCTATTTTGATTTGTCCTGCCAAGATGTAGCACCTCACACTTATCAGCATTAAACTCCATCTGCCATCTTTCAGCCCACTCTTCCAACTGGCATAAATCTTCTCTGTAGACTTTGAAACTCTACTTCATTACCCGCAACCCCACCTATCTTAGTATCATCTGCATACTTACTAATCCAATTTACCACACCATCGTCCAGATCATTGATGTACATGACAAACAACAGTGGACCCAACACAGATCCCTGTGGCACCCCACTCGTCACTGGCCTCCAACCTGACAAACAACCATCCACCATTACTCTCTGGCATCTCCCATTCAGCCACTGTTGAATCCATCTTGCTACTCCACCATTAATACCCAACCATTGAACCTTCTTAACCAACCTTCCATGAGGAACCTTGTCAAAGGCCTTACTGAAGTCCATATACACAACATCCACTGCTTTACCCTCATCAATTTCCCGAGTAACATCTTCAAAAAATTCAAGAAGATTAGTTAAACATGACCTTCCAGGCACAAATCCATGTTGACTGTTCCTAATCAGACCCTGTTTATCCAGATGCTTATATATATTTCCATTATCTATTTGCTACTTGTTTGTAGGGCTTTACTTTCTTTTTGCTAGTACCCTATACATATATTTTCAGATTAATCTGAGCTGAATGCTGTAGCCATTATACACAATCACCATTATCTTTGAATCACTATATTTATGCTTTGCCACTCAAAGCCACTGGTGCCAATATTTTATTGCTGAAGCCAATACAGCAACTATCTTTTTTGGAAGCTAGAAAAATAACAAATGCTTTGTTGCGAGCAAGATTTTTGATTATTTGAAAATCAACTTAAAGGCGAAGTTAAATTGCATTTGAACCGGTTTGAGCACTTAAACAAAATCTCACATTTAAAGCAAACTTGCATAAGCTGTAGGGGGGTTAATCAAAATAATTTGAAATGCTGCTTCTGGCATTGATTATTTAACTGTTATTTTCACATTCCCTTTTACTGTGCTTTTATGGGTGTTATGATTGGCAATAGTATGTATAAGACCCAATTACTGCATCACTATGTGCAACCACTGTGTAGATTCTACATGGTTAGATTCAGACATAAAGAAATTATCAAAATATTTTTGCTTGAGTAATGGAAAGATGTTGAAATAAGAGTGCTAGATTCCCTTTTGCAAGTTGCTGTGTTCAGTTCACTGGGAAGCACTGTAATTTGGTGCAGTTTGTAGTATTGCGCTTGCACCTTCGGACAAAAATGAATTTGATGTACACGTCTTGGGCAACACATGATGTTAATGCAGTTCTTTGGGCAGCAGAGCTGATTATAAAAGTTTAGGAACAAAAAATTGAACAAAAGTTGATCCTCGTACACTAAGTCAATTTTAATTATGAAGCATTTCACTCTATAGTGCAAGTTAATTAAAATTATACTCTAATTGCAGGCATCTGTCGATGTTAATTAAAAGGCAAAGTACTTGGGATAAAAACAGCAAAACCAGTCAAAAGCCTTTAAGTTATTGACCTGAAGTGGAGGTTCTCTGAAGTAGCTAAGCCATTAGCCGAGTGTTGATTGTTTAGCTTGGCATCAGCTTTGTTGCAAGATATTGCCAAGTTATGCTTTTCAGATCCTGAAAATCCACAGCAATATTGAGACCGGGCTCTTTCTGCTATATTCTGCTTGGAGGATGCAAACTGGTGCTGGTTACTGGTAAACACAACACATTTTTGTGTGGCACCCGAACGTTGGAAGTGATTACAAAGCATAATTGTAAACTGTGAATTCGTTGATGTACATTGTCTGTTTTTGAAGTTTGGTTGTTCAAATCTACTGAAACCCCACAAATTAAACTCTTGGTTTTCCCAGGATCCAAGACTGAAAATTATCTCCCAGCATTGCCTGTATAGAATGCTGTTTGTTTTAACTATATTAGTTGCTGGATTGGGGTCATGTTTTTTAGAGGGGGGGAGGCTTCCTTGCTAACAGCTGCTTGAACTTTGAAAGAGACTTTTTGGTATGACTCATAGTTTCCTTTTAGTTTAAACTGCCATTTATACAACGTTTTATTTTAATATTTATGAGATTTTTGTAAAGAGGCAACATTGAGTCCATGAAGCACTTTTTGATGATTCGGAGAGTTATTTTGAACTAGGATTAAATGATTTATTGACTTTGGAATCCAGTGCTACCAAAACCGCAAGAAGATCAGTGCAAAGGTTAAGCAGAGCTTTGCAGACCCATTTTAAATAGACCTGAAACGCGCAATTCCTAATGCCATGAAACATTCACCTTTTCACTTGATATACTTGCACTCAAGTAATGATTCTGATTTGACGGGATGGTTGCCCATTGATAACCCAATATGAGCAATCGAAGGGTGAATGGCAGGGCTCTGGGGAGTGTAGTGGAGCAGAGGGATCAAGGAGTGCACGTGCATAGATTCTCAAGTGGTGCTGCAGGCAGATTTAGAAAGCTTTCGGTACATTGGCCTTCATCAATCAGGGTATTGAATATAGAGGTTGGGATGTCATGTTACGGTTGTCTAAGACGTTGGTGCAACAGCATTTGGAGTATTATGTTCAGTTTTGGTCACCCTGCTATAGGAAAGATGTCGTAAAACTAGAAAGGATGAAGAGAAGATTTGCAAATATGTTGCCAGCACTTGAGGATCCGAGATATAAGGAGATGCAAGGCAGGCTGGACTTTATTCCTTGGAAGGCAGGAGGCTGAGCGGTAATTTTATAGATGTGTACAGGATCATGAGGGGAATAGATGGGGTGAATGCATCTATTAGGGGAACCAATAAATAGTGGACATAGGTTTAAAGTAAGAGGGGAGCAAATTAACAGGTACCGGAGGAGCAACTTTTTTACACCAAGGGATCGTGTGTGTATATGGAATGAGCTGCAAGAGGAGGCAGTTGAGGCGGGCACTATAACAAATTAAAAGACATTTGGACAGATACGTGGATAGGAAAAATATAGAGGGATATGGGCCATCCGTGGACAGGTAGGACTAATATAGATGGGACATCTTGGTCTCAAGGGCCTGTTTACATGCTGTTATGACTCAATAAATCATTTAAAATGAAGAATGCGAACACTAATTATTCATTTTTGGGAAGACTATCACTGAATATATCTCCACAATGCTGAAGTTTGGTGCAGAGGCACAATGGTTGGAAGTAGCAGGTAGATGGTTGGGCGGCCACGGTGGAATAGAAGCTGCAGTAGAATTGATGCCTTAGTGTCGGAGACCTTGATTCGATCCCGACTGTACGGAGTTTGTACGTTCCTCCCGTGACCGCATAGGTTTTCTCCGAGATCTTCGGTTTCCTCCCACACTCCAGATGTACAGATATGTAGGCTAATTGGCTTGGTATAAGTGTGAATTGTCCCTAGTGTGTGTAGGATAGTGTTAACGTGCGGGGATTGCAGGTCGGTGCAGACTCAGTGGGCCGAAGGGCCTGTTTCCGTGCTGTGCCTCTAAACTAAACTAAAATGTAAATTAGTAGAAATGTAATAAATGCTTCCTTGCTTCACTCGCTGAACTCTGGATCAGTGGTGCAGCTATTAGCATTGCTACCTTGCAGCTCAATTTAACCATGTGCATTCCTGGCCTTGTTGTCTGTCTCAAGATAGCACATACTACTAACGACCAAGTGGGTTTCCACCAAGTACTTTTCTTTCCTTGCACCTGCCAAAGATATGCCAGTAGTTTAAATGTTTAATGTAAACTAACTAGTGTTGGTAAATTGTCAAAGGGGAATTGATAGGCCGGTGAGACAATATCTTAACAGGGAATAGAGTTTTTTCGGGAGGTGACGAAGATGATTGAGGGTGGGCGGAGGATGTTGTCTATGTGGATTTTAGTAAGGCACCTGATGAAGTCCCCTGTGAAAAGGTGGTTTAGAAGATGATGATTAACAGTGATGATGGTATGGATTCAGAATTGGCTTACTGATAGCAGGCAGGGTTGTGTTGGAAGGACAGTATTCAGACTAGAGGTCTGTGAATGGTGTAGATTCGCAGGGATTCGTGCTGGGATCTCTGTCTGTGATTATATATAAATGACTTGGATGTTAGAAAGGGTGCAGTGGAGATTTGCTAGAATGAAGCCTGGATTAGGGAGTATTCGCTGCAGAGAGAGTTTGGACAGACTTGGATGTTTTCTCTGGAATGCCAGAGGTTGCAGGGAGACCTAAAAGAAGTACAAGTTATATCAAATTATGAGAAGAATAGATAGGGTAGACAGTTGAAGCCTTTTTCCCAGGATGGAAAAAGTCAGACTAGAGGACCTAGATTTAAGGTGAGAGGGGCAAAGATTAAAGATGCGCTTGGGCAAGTTTTTCGCAGAGGGTGGTGAGTGGCTGGAGCATGCTGCCAGGGGTGATAATTGGGGCAGATATGAAAGTAGCGTTTAAGAGACCTTTGGGTAGGCATACGGATGTATAGGGAATTGAGGGATATGGATAATGTGCAGGCAGATAAGAGTTGGTCTTGGCATTGTGTTTGGCACAGCCGTCATGAGCTGAAGGGCCTGTTCCTGTGCTGTGCTGCTCTATGAAATGAGTGGAAAGGGGACTGACGGGAACGCTCTGTTTGCTTCTACCATGAAGCTAATGGGCTGAATGGCCTCGTTCTCCGTCACAAGAAGAAATGCATTAACTTTTAATGGCATAGAACAAAATGGGAGCAATGACACATGTTCCCACTGTACAATTTCAGTAAGATTGTCGTCTTTTACATCAAGTGCTCGCTGCTTCCATGTTTCTTGAATGCTGTAGCTCAAAATTGATTTTTGACATGTTCAAACACAATATGTCGGTGTAATAACTACAGGCAAGATAATAGTAGGGGTTAATGAGGAGGTTAATGGGTTGCTTTAGCTTCTGCATCATCAAAGGGATTTTTGAGGAAACGTTGAGGAAATACCTCAAAGACAGCTAAAATCGAAAGATCCCTATTATCCTTGCCAGGCTTTCATCTCACTGGTACCATCGGGAGGGTGGCACAGATGTCTGAGAACTGTCCTCCAGGTTCAAGAACGGCTTGTTTCCATCAACAATCAGACTTGAACCACCCTGCCTCAGCAATGAGCCATTGTGCACTTTGCATCAGGTTGCATACATACTTCAGCCCAGTCTGTTATGGCCTGATTACCTAGTATACCTGATAATTTATTGTTTACTGTACATGTATTTCTTGTCCTAATATGCCTGTAAAAGCTGAAGCAAGTTAGAATTTCATTGTTCCAGTCCTGGTGCATATGACAATTAAGCACACTTGGGTGAATACTTTATCGTCACATGTGATGTCACAGTGATATTCTTTGTTTCTCATACCCAAGGTATGCAAAGAGTTGCCACGTAAAGGGTACCGACAAAGTTACAAAGCATCCCACGCCGAGTCCTCCTTTGTTCTGGGACTGCCACAGTGATAAGGGATTGCTTGGGAAGAATTTAAATGTGTCTGGGAATGTTTTCTCCAACAATTTGTGGATGGTCATGTTGGAGAACATGCAACACCTGACTAGCTCTTGGGGAACAAAGGGGAGCAAGTGGCTGTTGTGTCAGTGGGGAAGCACTTTGGGGCCAGTGATATAATTCTATTAGTTTAAAACAACAGTAAAACCCTAGTTGTTACGGACCTCATTATAACTGATTTTGGTTACTGTGGGCAGTGTCGCCATTGTAATCAGACACCACTGTCATCTTAAACAACACAGACTGCTAATTACTCTATGGAGGTAATTACAATTGACAAGCAATTGCTTCGATTAACACTTGTGCAATGATGAAGCACACAAAGTGCTGGAGGTCGGGCAGCATCTCTGGAGAACATGGATCGCTGACGTTTTGCATCGAGACCCACCGCTGGATCGTTTCGCGTTCTTGTGAGACGCAGCACCAACATTCACTGCCTCCCCAGTCTCTGAGGCCGGGACCACTGAAGCTGCCGCCAACCTGCACAACACCCCAGCCTCTTCCTGTCCAGTCCTGCTTACCTTCACTGCTGGCCGAGCTGCCTCCATAGCCACTTCTCGGCTGGACTTGCCAGCCTTCACTGCCAGGCTGGGCTCCCGACGCCACCCCTGGCTTGCACCGCCTCACCCGTTGCTTTCAGGCTGAACCTACTGCAACAACCGCCGGCTCGCACAAGTTTCCACGGCCGTACGTAGGCCGCACCTGCCACCGCCTGTCCACGCTGACCAATGATCATCACATACGCGAGTTCTATCCTGTATACTAGGGACAATTTACAGAGGCCCATTAACCTATAAAACCTGCACGTCTTTGGAGTGTGGGGGGAAACCGGAGCACCCGTAGAAAACGCACATGGTCACAGGGTGAATGTACAAACTCTGTACAGACAATACCCGTAGTCGGGATCACACCCGTATCTCTGGTGCTGTAAGACAACAACTCTACCCTCTGGTTAATAGGTCTGAAGAAGGATCCAACCCGAAACATCACCTATCCATGTTCTCCGGAGATGCTGACTAACCCGCTGACTTACTCCAGCACTTTGTGTCTTATTCTGAACTACTATTTTAACATGCTGATAATTCTCCTTTTTTTGAGCCGTTCAATGCTTCTGAAAAGAGACACTCACTGTGTTCCACGCATAACTACTCTGTGTTCTCTCCTGCATAAAACCTACGTGCACCCTTCTTTCTCTTTACCATTTTTGATAAGGGGCCACAGACGAAATGGTGACTGATTTTCTTTCCACTTCTACAGCCTGACTTGTGAAAAATTTCCAGCGCATTTTTGTCTCGGATTCCTGGCATTTGCAGTTTTTTGTTTGTTTTCATACGTGATTGCCCCTCTATTCTTTAGCATTTAAAGCCAAGCTGCCTTGATCTTGTCCCTGATGATACTTCCTCCCATGCTAGTGACTAGTCTAGTCACTCCCTCTATAACAAGTATATCTGGGAAAGAGGTTACACACACATCTCCAGCTGAGATCATACCAAGTTCCTTTTATAATTGTATTAAATTATCTTAAATTTTTTACTCAAATGCTCTTGTAGTAAAAGGCAAGATACTTGCAACCCAATGGTAGGAACATTGAATTCTCCAATTTTAGTTGTCGAACAACCTTCCTCCTCCCCTTTCACCCTCAATCCCTGTTTCTTCTCTTCTAACCCCTCCCCCCTGTGCCCCACCTGGGCTTGCACATATTTATCCCCTCATCTTCAACCTACATTCCCTTCTCTGGCTTCACAATTCATTTTTGTCTTCAATCCTTTTGTCTCACATCTACTGTTTAAAAAAAAAAATCTGTGACCTAAGTCCAACCATCGACCTACCAAAAGTGCCCCTCGCCTGTACTCACGTGTTACCTGCCACACTTTGTCCTGTCCCTCCTCTCCTGTAACCCGACCCAAAACATCACCTCTCCATGTTCACCAATGATGCTGCCTGACCTGCTGAGTTACTCCAGCACTGTCTTTTTTTTGTTAATCAGAACCTACAGTACCTTTTTTCCCACGTACCTAATATCTTCCTGATTGCTGTTCCACCCATATTGGCATTGGGTGACTTGTTTAAGAAAACTCAATGCCACGGTGAACTATTGACGTTCTTCTTCTTATCGAGTCCACATACAAGATTAGAAGTTGTTCAGCCAGAACTGAACACACTTCTCGGCATCTGCACAATGGTGTCTGTCTTGTGCTTCTTGTGCATGGTGGTGAAAAGATTAGTGAAAACAGGGTCGCGACGTGAACGCTCTTTCCTTGACCCCACTATTAACGTTGAAGCTTTAAGGGCCTGTCCCACTTACGTGTCCTTGGCACGCAAATTACATGACCTCGTGGTCGCGTTGAGGCGCACGGGCATCGTATGGCCGTGCAGGGCCGGTCCCTCTGAGAAGCGAGGAGGGGTATGGAGCTGTGCGCGGCATCGTGCGGGGCTCCAAAATGTTTGTAGCGAACAAAATCTTTGCGTGCCAATGGCCTGTCGCAGAACTGACGGCCAAAATGGGACAGGCCCAAGACCCTGGCGCGACGCAACGTCTCACCTCTAACAGCAGCAGAAGCAGGGAAATGATTGCCGAGCTCGGCCTGGGGCTCACGGCCATTGCGGTCCGGATCCGCCCCCACTTCTACTCCCAGCACAGGGCGAAGAAAATTGAAGATAGACACAAAATGCTGGAGTAACTCAGCGAGACCGGCAGCATATCTGGAGAGAAGCAATGGGTGACGTTTCGGATCAAGACCCTTCTTTCAGACTGAAGAAGGGTCTCGACCCGAAACATCACCCATTCCTTCTCTCCAGAGGTGCTGCCGGTCCCGCAGAGTTACTCCGGCATTTTGCGTCCATCTTCAAATGACATCATGCGCTCCAGACGACTGTGCGGTCGAATGAAGTCGCACGCGACCTTCGCGGGACCGTCGTGGCTCAACGCGACCACGAGGTCGCATAATTTGCGTGCCAAGGACATGTAAGTGGGACAGGCCCTTTATTTTCTGCTTTCCATACTGCAGTGCAGACAGAACCTTGCATTTTTCCACATTGCAGTCATTCTTGCTATAATAGATGTTTTGTTCTTTAAAAAAAGAAAATCTCCTTAGTGCCCCTATTTCACAATTAATTGCAGTGAAAATAATCAGTGTGGACGTTATAAACTGTGCACCTGATGAAATTGCCTGGAGGATTGGCTATCACCCTTGGCTTAAGTAAGTAAGGAAGGATGTGGGCAGGTTGGTAAATCCATTGGGATGGAAAGGTGGAGGTGTGTTTGGGAAGTGTGGAAGTAGAATGCAGTAGCAGTGCTGTTATACTATCCTCTTGATAAATTTATAAATCCTTCCCAGAAGGCGTTATTTCCTGCTCGAGGCAGATGCTGGAATGATATAAAGGTATTGGTTGCAGCAGTGGGTGGAATAGATCTCAATGGGTTAATTAGAATTAACTTAATAGTCTCCTTAACATTTTTTTGAAAGGGTACCCAGCCGATCTAATGCATTTCATTTGGCGGCCAAGTTTGTAAACAAGGTTTATTTTCCAAGGAACAGCAAAGCATTTCTCATTTATACAAGCCGCAGTGGAAGTTAATGTCCAGCTACTTTCAAGTTAAAAGGAATGCTTTTGTATCAGAAACGCCATATGTAATCCATCTGGATTATTAAACACTCTGCACATAACAGAAACTATTCAATTCGCAATTGTGTACCACATGCTCTTTACATTTCCCTTCGTTTTTGAACGCTGTTTTTAATTTACAACCTGACCTCTTGCTGTATTTCATGGCTGCTAAAGGTTCAATGTGTTGTTATTTCCGCATTTGTTGCCCAATGGTGCAGTATAAGAAATACAGACTGATGTATTGGTCACCACAATGATAAATTGGTTTTCTGTACGTGGGTAGACACCTCTGAAAGATCGGTTGTGCTATGGGGATTATTTCCCCCCCCCCTCCCCCCAGTCCTTGCTGTAATGTACAGTTAAGTCTGAGCAGAAATGCTTACTCACTGAAAATGTTGCTATACCAATAAAGAGGTTTCCGTTCTGTGGCTGTTTATACCATTTACGCTGCATATATTCAGTTGTGTATTTAAATGCTTCCGTGAAAGTTATGCCTGTGCATTTACAACAGCACTGATGTGCTCATAGCTGTAGTGGTCTACATTATTTGATACTACACTCCTGGGCCTTAAAATCAGATCTGAGACATGGAAGCTTGTCGAAATGTGCTACAAGCATCAGAAGAAAATGTATCTGTCTTTTATAGGAAAGAGGCTGTTAAGTTAGAAAGGATGCAGAAAGGGCTCCTAAGGATGTTGCCAGGACTCAAGATCCTGAGCTATTGGGAGAGGTTGAGCAGGCTAAAGGGCCTGTCCCACTTACGTGTCCTTGGCACGCAAATTACGCGACCTCGTCGGCGCGTTAAGGTGCACGGACATCATGTGGCCGCGCGAGGCCGGTCCCACTGAGAAGCGCGGAGGGGTATGTAGTTGTGCGCGACCTCGTGCGGGGCTCCGAAATTTTTGTAGTGAACGAAATCTTCGCGCACCAGAGGCCCGTCGCAGAACTGACGGCCAAAGTGGGACAGGCCCAAGACCCTGGCACGACGCAACGTCTCACCTTTAACAGCAGCAGAAGCAGGCAAACGATCTCCGAGCTCGGCCTGGGGCTCACGGCCGTTGCGGTCCGGATCCGCCCCCACTTCTACTCCCTGATGCGTGCGTGCCAGCAGGTTTTCTCGGCTGCTTCCTCTGCCAAGATCAACTGGGGGAAGTGTTCTGGTCTCTTGGTGGGTGGGTAGCAGGTGGACTCCCTGCCGGAGGAGATGGCAGGTTTTGCGTGGAGTACCACGCACCTCCTCTATCTGGAGGTCTACCTGAGTCCCGCTGAGGGGGGGTGGCCGGCGAACTGGCAGGAGCTGGAGGCGAAAGTGGTCGCCCGGTCGCTATTAATTTATGGGCAGAGGGGGGAGGGAGGAGGGGGTCTCCCTGTCGGTCTGCTCCTGGGCCTGGCCAAGATGGCCATTCGCGGGTCCAGGCAGCGGGCAGTCGATGGCCGCACAGCGGTCGGCTGCCTACCCCTTTTCCGGGATTACGTCCGTGCCCGCGTGTCCCTAGAAAGGGAACATGCGGTGTCCATGGGGACTGTGGAGGCCTTCTGTGAACGCTGATCACCACAGGAGGTTGAATATATTATAGATAAAAATTGTAATATTTTAATTTGATAATTTTGTTTAAGTGTTTTTTAAATTGTTTGAGCTTTCTACCTTCCCTTGTACAATTGTACATTTGTTTGAAAATCTAATAAAAAACATTTACGGAAAAAAAAAAGAAAAAAAAAGAGCGGGGCCAAGAAAATTGAAGATAGACGCAAAATGCTGGAGTAACTCAGCGGGACCGACAGCAACTCTGGAGAGAAGGAATGGGTGACGTTTCGGGTCAAGACCCTTCTTTCAGACTGAAGAAGAGTCACGACACAAAACATCATCCATTGCTTCTCTCCAGAGATGCTGCCGGTCCCGCTGAGTTACTCCAGCATTTTGTGTCCATCTTCAAATGACGTCACGCGGTCCAGACGGCTGTGCGGTTGAATGAAGTCGCGCCTCAACGCGCCCACGAGGTCTGGTAAATAGCGTGCCAAAGACACGTAAGTGGGACAGGCCCTTAAGACTCTATTCCTTGGAGCGCAGTAGGTTGAGGTGTGATCGTACAGAGGTGTGCAATATCATGAGAGGAATAGATTGGGTAAATGCACAGACATTTGCCTGAAGTAGGGGTATAGGTTTAAGGTGAGGGGGAAAAATGTAATAGGATCCTGAGGGGTAGTTTTTTCACGCAAGGTGTGTTGAGGCAGGGACTATTGCAATGTTTAAGAAGCATTTTGATAGATAAATGGATAGGACAGGTTTGGAGGGATATGGGCCAAACACAGGCAGGTGGGACTAGTGTTGATGGGTCATGTTGGTCAGCATGGATCAATTGGGCCGAAGGGCTTGTCACTTCACAACGACCAGTAGTAGCAAATGTTGATCTGGTTTTTCCATGGGTGATGCAATCCATCTAGTGAGTGTGAACTGCTTTCATTCCTGAAAATATTTGAAGTGGAAAATTTTAAATTGGAGTAGTATTATTTTTGCATTCTACACATCTGGATGAATGTGGTAATTTTTTGACAGTTTTGCAAACGACTTGGGATTTTAAACCAGTTATTTTAGTATTTTCTGCAGTTGTTTGCAGCATTTATAATTTAGCACAAGGGACCTGTGTGTACTTCACGCGAGTGAGTTGGGAGTGATGGACTGGTGATGAGAGTACAGGTGGTCTCCCTGTTCTATGGTCATTTCTCTTCAGTAGCCATGCTTGAGAGGTCTGACCCACTTTAAAACTGACTGTAGCTGCAGGGTGGTTTTGTTGGGAAGTCTTTCAAGTTCATTCGCTCCAGTCAAATAAAAATACGTCATCTGTGTCTGATCTTGCATGTTTGATGCCATGTAAAGGTGTATTGGGATTTGTGCAGAGACCTGGTAAAAAAAATCGTTTTTATTCATTGGTAGAGGAATTTATTTTCTCATTTTTGAAGGCATGAGGATTTGATTTTGAGGGTGGTGTCTGGACAGAATGAAAAAAATTCTGGCTCATGGAGGTGGAGCAATGAGAATTCAGTCAGGGACTTGACGCTGGTACTTCCCAGTGCAGTCTTGACTATATATTTGTGGAAAAGGTCTTTAAGGCAATACCCTTGTGTAATGTGGGATGTAACAGGAAACAGACTGAAGCTAGTGTTCTTGACAGTTCTCTCAAAACCTTTGCATGCTGTACAATAGTGCAGCATCTAGCTCTGCTATATCTTGGCTTCAGTGACCTGGATTGACACAATGCTATGCTGGAGTAACTCAGCGGGACAGGCAGCATCTCTGGAGAGAAAGAATGGGTGACGTTTAGGGTCGAGACCCTTCTTCAGACTTGTCGGGGGAGAGGGAGATACATAGATAAGGAAGTGTAAGGTGTGAAAACAGGACACAGGGAATGGAGATCAAGGAAAATGTAGAATAGATCATTAGCTGGGAGAAGGTAACAGCAAAGCAAACAAAGATAAAATGTTGTCAGAGACAGTACGACTGGTCGGAGAACTGGGAAGGGGGTGGGATGGAGAGAGAGGGAAAGGAAGAGTTACTTGAAGTTAGTGAAGTCAATGTTCATACCGCTGGGGTGTAAGCTACCCAAGTGAAATATGAGGTGCTGTTCCTCCAATTTGCACTGGGCCTCATTCTGACAATGGAGGAGGCCCAGGACAGAAAGGTCAGATTCAGAAAATGAGGGTGAGTTGAAGTGTTTAGCAACCGGGAGATCAGGTGGGTCTAGGCTGACTGAGTGGAGGTGTTCAGCGAAATGATCGCCGAGCCTGCGCTTGGTCTCGCCCATATATAGGAGTCCACACTTGGAACAGCGGATACAGGAGATGAGGTTGGATGGGGTGCATGTGAACCTCTGCCTCACCTGAAAGGACTGTTGGGGTCCTTGGACAGAGTCGAGGGGGGAGGTACATGGACAGGTGTTGCATCTCCTGCGACCTGCAATCTCCAGTGACCTGGGTTTGATCATGACCTTGGGTGCTGTCTGTGTGGTGTTTGCATATTCTATCACAATGTTGGCTTCTCTTGCGTGCTCCAGTTTCCTCCCGCATCCCAAAGGTGTGCGGATAGATGAGTTAATTGACCATTGTAAATTGTCTAAAGTGAAAAAGGAGGGGAGGCAAGATGTTGCTAGGTGGGAAATGGGAGATTAATCTAGGAATTGGACTGATTGTGTACTCTGAGTGGCAGCAGTCGGGGACTGAATAGCATCTTGTGTCAAAAGAAAATATAAGGTACCTTCAAGTTTAAAAAAAAATCTACAATTGACTTAAGAATTACAGGGAATAGGTTTAAGGTAAGAGGAAAGATTTAATATAAATCTGAGGGGCAACTCTTTTACATAAAGGGTGATGGGTATATGTAGTGAGCTGCCAGAGGAAATAGTTAAGGGAGTTACACAAGAACATTTTAGGAATATGGGTCAAAGGAGGGTAAATGAGATTGGTGTTGATTAGCACCTTACTTGGCATGGATAAGTTGGACAGAAGGAGCTGTTTGACCCTCTGACCTTATGATTTAAGTGTTATTTTCTACAACATCTGTAGTTTAGTATTTGCTAAATACTAAATTTGCCAGTTGGCCAGTTTGAGATTTGCTTTCAAGGAGCAAAGGTTTTAGAAGAGAGACTAAATAAACTGTTCAGCCTGTGGTCTAAATATTGGGCCAAAGCAAATGTAAAAGATGAGTTTGTACTGCAGACTATGGCATAGAATTGTCATTTTTCTGCTTATTTCTTCATGAAAAGATTTTGGCGTTGGGTTGCATTGGAAAGTATTTTCTTCTTGCCATTCAGGTGTAACCAGAAAGCGGTGGCTTGATTTGTTTGGCCTTCAGAACACACAAGAATATAGGAGCAAGAACGGGCATCAGCCGCTCAAGCCAGCCGTGCCATTCAATATAACCATGGCAGATCATCCTCTGCCTTCAACTCCTCCAAGTTGCTCATAACCCTCCGATCCGTTTAAAAATATATATCAACCTCCATTTGAGCACTTGTATTGATCAAGTTTCCATAACACTCTGGGGCAGAGAATTGCAGAGATTTTCTCACCTCTGTGAGAAGAAATCTTTATGGACCATGGTTTTAAATGACTGTTCCCTTATCAAGAAACCATGTCCCCTTGTTCAAAATTCTCCCAATAGTGTAAATATATGAACTGCTATTCTATCAAGTGCCCTTTGGATTTTGTGCTTAAATAAGATCACCACTAAACACCAAAGAGTACAGAATCTGCTTGAGGAATTGACCAGTTGGTGCAGCATCTGTATTTTTCGGGAAAGGGGGCAAGGAATTGTCGACGATTTGAGTCAAAACCCTGCATCAAGACCAGCAACTGCAGTATTAGTATTTCCAAAGAAACAGACCCAGCCTGTTTTGCCTCCTTCATGATAGGGCAACTAATTCCAGGAATTATCCTGATGAATCTTTATTGGACTGCCTTCAATACTATTTGCTGGTGTAATTCAGGGGGTCAGGCAGCATCTCTGGAGAAAAAAGAATAGGTGACGTTTTGGGTTGGAACCCTTCCGACTAAAAGTAGAGGCTGGAGGGTGGGTGGGGGGAGGGAGAAATAAACTGAAGGCGCGTAACTCCAGCTGAGTCACTCCAGCATTTTGTGTCTATCTTCGGTATAAACCAGCATCTGCAGTTCCTTCCTACACGTCCAATACTACTATATTGCATAAGAGCAGAACATGTGAGCAATTGGGCATCTTCCAAAGGACTGGGCACAGATAGTAAACTACGTATTGTACAAATCTGCTTGCTAATGTGTATCTGATTTTTGTCTTTGATACTTAAAGGCTTCCTTCAATGGTACTTTGTCACGTGTACCTTAGAATAGTGATTTTTTTTTGCATACAGTTCAGTGACCATCCTACCATACATTAGACACAATAATGCTAACTACAAGAATGTAAGATGGTAGACCACATCTGAGTTGGCGCACAAGTCATAGAAACATGGAAAATAGGTGCAGGAGTAGGTCCTTTGAGCCAGCACCACCATTCAATATGATCATGGCTGATCATCCAAAATCAGTACCCCATTCCTGCTCTCTCCCCATATCCCTTGATTCTGTTAGCCCTAACAGCTAAATCCAACTCTCTCTTGAATACATCCAATGAATTTGCCCTCCACTGCTTTCTGCGGCAGAGACTTCTGCAGTTTCCACAGATTCACTACTCTCTGGGTGAAAACGTTTTTCCTCAGCTCAGTCCTAAATAGCCTGCCCCTTTTTCTTAAACTATGACCCCAATTCTGGACACCCCAACATCGGGGACATTGGGTCGGCATGTTTTAAGTGACATATTCACTTCAAGCCTGAAAAATAAAAAAACTGATGTCCCACTGCGGTGACCTAATCCGCGAGTTCTGGCGAGTTTGCCCTCGACTCATACTCGCAGCATAGAAACATAGAAACATAGAAAGTAGGTGCGAGAGTAGACCACCAGGTCCGTCGAGCCCGCACCGCCATTCGCTCATGGCTGAACACTAAACAGACACACTTACCCACAAACAGTAGACACAAGACACAGAACACAAGACACTACCCTCCCCTTCATACCGCTATCACCCCTCTCCACCCCAAGAACCGCGTGATCTCCTGGGGGAGGCAAAAAACCGGATAAAAACCCAGGTCCAATTCGGGAAAAAAAATCCGGGAAATTCCTCTCCGACCCCAATCCAGGCGATCGACACTTGTCCAGGAGATCACTCAGGTCTCACTATACTAACCATACCTAGGTCCATATCCCTGCCCTCTCCCCGTAGCCCCTTATCCCCTCGGCAGCTAAAAAACCATCTATTCTAGACTTAAATATATTTAACGTTTCTGCTTCCACTGCTCCCTGGGGCAGTGAATTCCATAAATTAACCACCCTCTTGGTGAAGAAGTTCTTCCTCATCTCAGTTTTAAAAGAGCCCCCCCTTATTCTGCAACTATGTCCCCTAGTTCTAGTTTCCCCGATCATTGGGAACATCCTCGGTGCATCCACCCGATCAAGGCCCCTCACGATCTTATATGTTTCAATGAGATCGCCTCTCATTCTCCTAAACTCCAAAGAGTAGAGCTCCAGCTTACTTAACCTTTCCTCATATGTCAATCCCCTCATTGCAGGAATTAATCTTGTAAACCTTCACTGCACTGCCTCCAGGGCTAGTACATCCTTCCTTAAGTATGGACCCCAGAACTGTACACAGTATTCCAAATGTGGTCTCACTAATACTGTGTACAGCTGCAGCAAGACCTCCGTGTGTTTATACTCAATCCCCCTAGCAATAAAGGCCAAAACTCCATTGGCCTTCCTGATTGCTTGCTGCACCTGCATACTGACCTTTAGTGATTCATGTACTAATACCCCTAGATCCCTTTGCGTTGCATTACAACGCAGCTCCTCCTCATTTAGAAAATAACTTGCCCTATCATTTTTTTCCCAAAGTGAATGACTTCACATTTATTAGTATTAAATTTCATCTGCCAAGTTGTTGCCCACTCACCTAGCTTATCTATATCCATTTGCAGACTCTTCCTATCCTCCTCATCCCCAACTTTTCCTCCCATTTTTGTATCGTCCGCAAATTTTGATATATTACACTTGGTTCCCTCCTCCAAATCATTTATATAAATTGTGAACAACTGGGGTCCCAGCACCGACCCTTGCGGAACCCCGCTAGTTACCGGTTGCCATCCCGAGTATGAACCATTTATCCCCACTCTCTGCTTCCTATTTGTCAGCCAATCCTCTACCCATGCTAATATATTACCCCCAATCCCATAATTTTTTATTTTTAGCATGGTCGATACGAGGTCCTAGGAGGTCTTTGTAACTCTCCTTCATGCTCGAGAGTGGTCCCCGCGTACTCCAGGCCTCAGCTAGGTCGCGGTGTATTTTTTAACATGTTGAAAAATGCCCGCGAGTAAAAAAAGATCGCCATGGAAAAAATCGATACTTTTTTTACTCGTAGGTTTAGTCGAAGTAGGTCCTAGAAGGTCTGCATGTTATTCGTACGTAATCGAGGATAGTCGAAGGTAATCGAAGGTAGTTGTAGATAGTCTTCAACATAGTCGAAGGAGGTCGTAGGAGGTCTACATAGTCAAAGTTTGGAATACTGGTGGTGAATAAGTGGTGAAATCATTGGACAAAGTCAGCATGGATTTATGAAAGGTAAATCATGTCTGACGAATCTTATAGACTTTTTCGAGGATGTAACTAGTAGAGTGGATACGGGAGAACCAGTGGATGTGTTATATCTGGACTTTCAGAAGGCTTTCGACAAGGTCCCACATAAGAGATTAGTATACAAACTTAAAGCACACGGTATTGGGGGTTCAGTATTGATGTGGATGGAGAACTGGCTGGCAGACAGGAAGCAAAGAGTAGGAGTAAACGGGTCCTTTTCACAATGGCAGGCAGTGACTAGTGGGGTACCACAAGGCTCAGTGCTGGGACCCCAGCTATTTACGATATATATTGATGATTTGGACGAGGGAATTGAATGCAACATCTCCAAGTTTGCGGATGACACGAAGCTGGGGGGCAGTGTTAGCTGTGTGGAGGATGCTATGAGGCTGCAAGGTGACTTGGATAGGCTGGGTGAGTGGGCAAATGCATGGCAGATGCAGTATAATGTGGATAAATGTGAGGTTATCCAGATAGACTATTATCTGAATGGTGGCCGATTAGGAAAGGGGGAGATGCAACGAGACCTGGGTGTCATGGTACACCAGTCATTAAAAGTAGGCATGCAGGTGCAGCAGGCAGTGAAGAAGGCGAATGGTATGTTAGCATTCATAGCAAAAGGATTTGAGTATAGGAGCAGGGAGGTTCTACTGCAGTTGTACAGGGTCTTGGTGAGACCACACCTGGAGTATTGCGTACAGTTTTGGTCTCCTAATCTGAGGAAAGACATTCTTGCTGTAGAGGGAGTACAGATAAGGTTCACCAGACTGATTCCTGGGATGTCAGGACTTTCATATGAAGAAAGACTGGATAGACTCGGCTTGTACTCGCTAGAATTTAGAAGATTGAGGGGGGATCTTATAGTGGTGAATCTCTGGAATTCTCTGCCACAGAAGGTAGTTGAGGCCAGTTCATTAGCTATATTTAAGAGGGAGTTAGATGTGGCCCTTGTGGCTAAAGCAATCAGGGGGTATGGAGAGAAGGCAGGTTCAGGATACTGAGTTGGATGATCAGCCATGATCATATTGAATGGCGTTGTAGGCTCGAAGGGCCGAATGGCCTACTCCTACACCTATTTTCTATGTTTCTGTTTCTATGAAGAAGGCCTTCAACATGACATTTTTACAAACTCTCCTAAAATCTTCTAAACTCTCCAATTAGGTCGCCGCAGTGGGACAGGCGCTTTAGTTTTCACTTGGCTATAATGGCCTATTGTCCTGGCGGTGGCACCGAGTCAGAGTTGAAGTGGTTGTCCTGGCCAGGTGATGCTGTCTGTCCTCCGCTGCTGCTTCGCCGCTCCGTGCCGCCACAGGCCATGTCAGTTCCGCATGCTTGACCATTTGGAGTGGCGCTCAATCCAATCGAGCCCTTCAGAACCCGATCCTTCAGAACGCTTGGAGGACATGTGCACGATGTGCTCCGCAGTCGGAACAGAAGTCTTATTGGTACTGAATTACTTTTTTTTAGTGTAATTCAACATTGCCAGGACTGGTAAACCCAAACATAATTATTTAATTTGTGTTGTGACATGAGCTATGTACTCATAAAATATCTGAAGCAGACACTGAAGCTTGTAACTATTGTACTCCATGTGGACGGAAGGCTGATGGCATCAATGAATCGGAGCATGGTCGCTAAAATATAACTGGAACATTTGTGTCTCAACAGAGGGTGGGTGTGTTTTTTAATAATTAATTGATAACTGGACTTTATCAATTAATCAACTAAAACAGTCATCTGAAAGAGGGGAATTTAAATTAATACAACTAAACATCAGCAAGGCCACCAGCATAATCAAGGATGAGTTGCACCCTGACCACTCCTTCTCCCCTCTGCCCTCGGGCAAAATGTAAGTGTAAAAATGCACACCTCCAAATTCAGAGACAGTTTCTTCCCAGCTGTTATCAGGCAACTGAACCATCCTACCAACAACGAGAGAGCGGTCCTGAGCTACTATCCACCTCATTGAAGACCCTCGACTATCTTTGGTCAGATTTTATCTTGCACTAAACGTTATTCCCTTTATCATGTATCTGTACACTGTGGATGGCTCGATTGTAATCATGCATTGTCTTTCCACTGCCTGGTCAGCACGCAACAAATGTTTTTCACTGTACCTCGCTACACTTGACAATAAACTCAAAACTCAAACTCAAAATTACTGCACTTGTTATCTATGACACATGCAGCTGGAATAAAACCTTGTCTATTGTGGTGGAAAATATGCTGTGAAAGCATTAAATGGAGTGTGGGGAACTGATGGTCTATTGTTATTGGATAGGGGATTCCAATGCTGTATTTCCCAGCCTGGGTGGTGTTTCATTAGGAGGGGAACATTCAGTTGTTGCTCTTTGCTTTCACCTCCCTTGCTGATTGCAAATCTGAGTTTATGAGGTGCAGTAGGAACAGTCTTGTTGAGCAATTAACGGTGCATGTTTTAACAATTTTTGGATGGCACAAGTTGTGTGTTGGTGTGGAAGGAATTAATATATGGGGTGTGAAGGTTAAGCCGATCACAGGTTTCTTTGTCCTGAAGGTTGAACAAAAGACAATGTAACATTCTGGCTGGAATGCAAGGGAAAGATTGAGCTATGGAAACATTTTTTTCCTTTTCCAAGACTTCAAGAGCTGTTTGTCCATGCAAGCGAAGCTAACTATTTTGATCTTCGGCAATTTGATGTATGTATTTACTCAATGTTGCCAGGGCAAGAAGTTACGGTGTTTTATTGTGGAAATGCAGTGTAAGCCTGGTCATCATCTCTGAGATCTCTAGTTATGGACCTTGCCCAAGCCTCTTGCGTGTGGCTTTGTTTGCTTACTTTCACGCTGAGGCTGCCAAAGCTGTCCACAATTTCCCACGCTGGGATTGCCAAGCCTGTCCTTGGGATTCCCGTGACTCCGAATGTGTTCAGACTCCTGACTCACTGTGGCATGGGGGATTCTGTACCAGCACGCCCATTACATTTCAATCAGTATTCACTTACTGCAGGCTTTCTATTTCCTTGAATTATTTGACAGTTTTTCCCCTCTTGTTTTGCAGAAGTAGCAATTTTGAGGGAATTTAAGGTTCTTCAGAATATCGGCCTTTGTGGAATTTTGCCTACAGCTGCAATAGTTACATACATACATTTTACATCATGAATTTGAAATAGTACTGTGGCTCCCTTTCTAGTTTAGTTTATAGTTACAATTAAATTGACACCTGTTGGGGTTATGTAGGAAGGAACTACAGATGCTAGTTTATACTGTAGACACAATGCTGGAGAAACTCAGTGGGTCAGGCAGCATCTCTGGAGAAAAGGAATAGGTGACGTTTTGGATCGGGACCCTTCTTCAGACCCCTTGAAATCTGAAGATTCCAATCCTGTTGTCATATGATGATTGTAGAAAATGGAGGTCCCAGCACGCAACAGCCCCTTAAATCTGATTGAGAGAATGACTTTCTGAAACTTTGGCTTTGTCCTGCCCTTCCTCGCTTGCAGCTTTCTTTTTCCAACGTCATCTCCCCCCCCCCACCCCAACCACAACCACAAAGTCTGAAGAAGAGTTCCTACCCGAAACGTCACCTATTCATGTTCTCCAGTGATGCTGCCTAGCCTGTTGCATTATGCCAATGCTTTTTTTTTGTGCTAATTTTACATGGGGTTAGTGAAGGCTTCTGTTCCTGTGAAGTTCCTGCTTAACTGTTCAGAAATGATAGGAAGTTGTTGGAATTCCATGGACCTGACTCCTAGTGCCAACACAATGAGCTATAATAAACTCTGAGGATGTTTGGGGTTTAAAAAAACCCCCACAGACACAGAATCGGAACACCAAGCTGTTGCAATGCTCAGTGGATCAGGCAGCACTGATGGAAAGTGAAACAACAGTTGATGGTTTAGGTTTGGGACCCATCATCAGACCTGGGTGGGAGAGAAACGGTAGGTAGCAGGAAGGTGGGATGAGGGATGTGAGATGATGCATTTTGGCAAGTGTAACCAGGGCAGTAATTGCACAATAGGCAACACTGTTAGTCAGAGTGGTGAACAAAGTGCTTGGCGCACTTTCCTTCATTGATCAGGGCATTGCGTTGTGACATGTAACAGCTGTACAAGATGTTGGTGAGACTGCCACACTTGGAATATTATGTACAGTTCTGGTCACTCTGCTATGGGATGGAATGGATTTAAGATGGAGAGGGTGCAGAAAAGACTGGAAGAACTGCGTTCTAAGGAGAGACTAGATAAGCTGGGACTGTTTTCCCTGGAATGAAGGAGGCCAAGAGTGACCTTACAGAGGTACGTAAAATGATGAGGGGCAGAGACTGGGTGGATGGTCACAGTCTGGAGGCAGTGGAGGGAGGATCACCTGAGATTGGGATTGGCGCAGATAGAGCAAGCAGAGGGCTGTGTGCTCAGTGGGAGTGAGTTGGTGAGGGGGAGTGGAATAGTCGAGCTGGTCAACAGATGAGACAAAGGGTCATTAGTCTGGGTGAATACATGGTCAATGAGTTGGTGGAGTGGAAATCACACAAGGGTGAGCACTGAGAGATGGTCTCTCGGAACTGTAGATGGGAGGAAAACCTCTTTAAAGAGGCTATACCTTGAAGAGACCACTATGGAGCAGTCAAGAGAATGCAGATGAACAGTTATTTTGAAGTCTAAAGGCTTTGAGATAAGTTTGTTTTTCTGTGTTTCTGATGGCTTAAGTGAATGATTGTGTTTGCTAGATTCTGAGCACTGGAACAGGTCGGGTAATCTTGTTTTGTTAGAGCAAGTTCTGAATTTTCAATACTTTGACATTGAAGTGTCCATGTGATTTTGTCCATGTGTCTTTCTCATTGAGAATGGTGTATATTGGTGTACTAGATTTAGTGCTCTTTCTGTGCTCTCCTCAACATTGAGGTAGCTAAATGCAGATTGGGTGGCTGCCTTGTGGAACATCTATTTGACTGGCAAATCCATACTCTTTTGCAGTGAGGTTAGAGTGAAAGTTGTCCCTGGTTTCAATGCTGAGTAGCCAATTTCTTAGGAATGATTGTTTAGTCTCCATTTCCTCTGCAAAGGAAGTTGTAAATGCTTAAAATACATAATTTTATAGACCTCTGCTGGATTGGTCTTACATTTTAATTCCTTTAAGTTTGCAAGGTTGAGTTTCTTTGCAACTTGTACTCCATTTAATCCTGTTATTTGTAATTCTGATGATTCTGTGCCGCGAAATCTATCCAGTCCCAGATCAACATTTCCTTTTCTACTTAAAACTCCAGATACCGTCTAACCAAGGTTCTGTACAACTGAAATATCAAATTCCCATTTGGATTACTTCTATGTGTGTTGGCGGCACAGTCTCCGTGTGAATGTGTGGGTTTTCTCCGGGTGCTTTGACTTCCTCCTGCATTCCCCAGACGTGCATGTTTGTAGGTTAATTGGTTTCTGTAAATTGTTCCCAGTCTGTATGGTAGAACTAGTGTGCAGGTGATCACTGGTTGGTGTGGACTCGGTGGGCCGAAGGGCCTGTTTCACTACTTAACTAAACAAAGATTCTTTCAATTTAGATGTCCATTCACATAAATTTTTGGGAAAATATCCAGATCGGTGTGAATGGGTGATCGATGGTCAGTATTGTCTCGATGGGTCAAATGGCCTGTTTCCGGGCTCTGTCACTAAACAACATCTATCAAACAGATAGCTTCATCAACAGCTTGGCACCAAGGCTAACATGACTTTACCCTATTTGAGAGAAAATACCTATTTTCTTACCTCCATCCCTCCATTGCTCACTTCCCCAGCCCACATCCGAGGCTTGAAACATTAACTCTGGTTCTCCTGCCTGACCTCCTGAGTGTTTCCTGTATATACTGTTTTTATTTTGAAGTTTTATCAAAAAGAATCACTTGCTTGGGTAAGTTCCTGTGGAAACTGCAAAATCCAGATGTCAGCAACACCCACTACCTCAGCAAGTGAAAATCTGCATTTTCAATCAGAGTGATTCAGCACAAATTACACTGAGTATGAGGGTGGTGTGTTACGGTGCTTGTGGGTTTCTATGGTGCCTGTTTAAGCTTGGTTTTAGCAAAGCCATGGGAAGTTTAGGTGAACAAGAATTCATGATGTCTTTTTGAAATATTGTACCTTTAGTTCGGCTTTAGACTTTCCCCAAACGTGGAAAGAGGCCCGTTAGGCCCCAGAGTCTGCACCAACCAGCGATCATCCCGCACACTAATCTACACACAGTAGGGACAATTTTTTCAACTTAGCGAAGCCAATTAACCTACAAACCTTGGAATGTGGGAGGAAACGTAGCTCCCGGAGAAAACCCATGTGTTCACGTGGAGAACGTACAAACTCTGTACAAACAGCAACCATAGTCAGGATCAAGCCAGCATCGTCATAGCCGCAGAGACCAGGTTCGATCCTGACTACGGGTGCTGTCGGTAGGGAGTTTATTTATTCTTGCTGTGACTTTGTGGGTTTTCTCTGGGTGCGCCGGCTTCCTCCCATATTCCAAAGACGTGCAGATTTGTAGCTTATTTGGCTTCTGTAAATTGCCCCTAGTATGTAGGATAGAGCTAGTCAATGTATGGGTGATCGCGGTCGGTGTGGGCCGATGGGCCTGTTTCTATGCTGTATCTCTAAACTAAACTAAACCTCTGATTAGTTTCAGTCATCGTAACACTTTTTGAAGAAATTGTAAGTCTTTTCTAAAATAACAGTATGCCAGCTGGCTCTTAGAATTGGCAATAAGGCGACAAGATACTCAGAAGGATAACATTACAGAACGGTACCAGGTATAATTTACATTCTTGAGCCAGTTTACGGCAGTCAATTAATCGACCAACTTGCACTTGGTTGGTGGATTAATTGGCTGCTGTAAACCAGAGCAGGAAACCAGAGCACTTGGAAGAAACCCACATTGTTACCGGGAGCACGCACAAACTCCAGACAGTGCTGGAGATTAGACTTCAATCTGGATAATTGGAGTCAGGGTGGCAGCTGTACTGCATTGTAGTGGCTGCACATGTCAGGGGTTCTGCGTGGTACATTAAGGGAGGCTTAACTTTGCAATTGCCTTTCACATTATTTCCAAGGAGGAGGGAGATTTGATGCCTTGCCTTGATTGCCCTGATCCCATGATGGATGTGCAGGAGATCCTCTGGTGCGGTAGTGCAAAGGAATTTTGGATTGCTGGCACAGGACTTCTTAAAGGTTAATTTACAGGTTCAGTAGTATGAAAGGCAAATGCAGTTAGCATTTATTTTGAGAATATAAAAATAGGGATGTCTTACAGGAGCTTTATAAAGTGCTGGTCAGATCACTGTTGGAGTATTGTGAGCAGTTTTGTGGCCCAAATCCCTGCTGGCATTGGAGAGGGTCTAGAGGAGGTTTACAGGAATGAGCCCGGCAAAAATTGGACGAACGTACGATGAGAGTTTAACGTCTGACGAAGGATGTGGGGACCTCATTGACACTTACCGAATAGTGAAAGACTTGGACAGAGTGGACGTGGAGAGGATATTTCCACTAGTGGGAGAGTCATGGACTAGAGAGCACAGCCTCAGAATCAAAGGACGTACCTTAAGAAAGGATATGAAGATGATGAATCTGTGGAATTCATTGCCACAGGCGGCTGTGGAGCCCGTCATTGGGTATTTTTGATTAGTAAGGGTGTCAAAGGTTATGGGTAGAAGGCAAGAGAATGGGTTTGAAAGGAAAAGATAGACCAGCCATGGCGGAGTAGACTCGGTGGGCTGAATGGCCTGATTCCACTTCTATGAATTATGAACTTTCATCTTTAAAAGAGCTTCCGGACTGAAGATCAGGATAGCAACAACGTTTTATTCTGATCTTTTAACATACGTTTAATCACTTTTTCCATTCTGTTCAATATATGTTTGTCTTCCACAGCACATGGTGCACTTTCAGGCATAATATGCTGCTAATTCAAGAAGTGTTAATTCGCAGTAACCAATTGCATCAATATGCTGTGGTTTCTTTCAGTCCTAGTTATCAACATCAATGAGTGGGGTGGTATAAACTCCCCAATCGGCATCAATGGTGTCAAAGTGGATGTGATAAAGGGCTTCAGGGTCCTTTGAAGATGATGTCCAAGAAAGCAAACGAACACCACTACTTCCACAGAAGACCAAGGAAGTTCTGAGTGCAGGTATATGGGACTAGGGGAGAATACGTGTTCGGCACGGACTAGAAGGGTCGAGATGGCCTGTTTCCGTGCTGTAATTGTTATATGGTTATATGGTTATATGTCTCCAACACAGACCTTATCATCAACTCCATCCGCACTTCACACTGCCTCGGGAAAGCAGTCAACGTAATCAAGGACCTTTTCCATCCTGGTCATGCACTCTTTCCCCCTCTCCCAATGGGCAGAAGATATAAAAACATGAAAGCACGTTATCAGACTGCCTAGTGGCTCTCCCATAAACTAGGGTGTCGTCCTGATCTTCCAAGCTACCCCATTATGGACTGTGGCATTTTTCTCTAACTGTAAAATTATATTGTTGTAACACTATTTTCTGCACTTGGGCATTTTTCTTTGCACTACCTGTTGTACTTGATTGCACTTGTATACAATATGATTTGACTGGTTAGCAGGCAAACAAAGCTTTCCGCTATATCACGTGACAGTAATCAACAAATGCCAACCTGCGGCCAAAGCAACTCAAATGTGTGGATAGCAATCTGTGCCACAGCTGCACCATCTGAGTTTTCATTACCCCTTGCTGCTAATATCAAAATAAGCTTTCTCTCTGCCCCCAATGCTCTTGCTTATTTTTCGGAAAAACACGCATGCCGGGTCCTCCATTGTCTTCCCCTCCCCTTCCCACACCCCCCCCCCCCCCGCTCCACCGCCGCAGAGGTTCCCGTTGCTGATGCTCCACTGCCGCCGAGGCCCCTGTTGCCGCAGCTGAGGCTCCCATCACCGCCGCGGCTCCTTCGGCCCAGACAGGCCTTGCCGCCCGGCTTCTCCGCAGTCCTCTGGGAGGCCTGTGGGGCGGGCCTACCCGGGTGCGTTCCAGTCTTTGGTCGTCATTCTGGTCGTCAGCGGCGCGGTTGTTCGGCGGGTGGACCAGGCAACACCCCGGAAACTCCCGCTGCGCATGTGGCTCCCCGGGACACTCCCGCCGCCCGTGCGCGTGGCACCCCGGAACACTGCACGGGGGAGTTGCTGCCTTACAGAACCAGAGACCCAGGATTGATCCTGACTATGGGTGCTGTCTGTACAGAGTTTGTACATTGCCCCCGTGACCGTGTGGGATTTCCCTGGGTGCTCCGGTTTCCTCCCTCACTCCAAAGACGTACAGGTTTATAGGCTAATTGGCTTCGGTAAAGATTGTAAATTGTTCCTGGTGTGCGTAGAATAGTGCTGGTTAGTGTATGGGGATCACTCACTGGTCATTGTAGACAAGAAGGGCCTGGTTTGGTGCTGTATCTCTAAACTAAACAATACTTTAAAATAGAGTTGCAGATGACGTGGGGTTTATTGATGGATTTTTATCAGGAACAGGATTATTTAAAAAATGTAATATGTGGCACCTCGCAGAGCGGATGGCATTGTGCATGTATATATGTAAATAAGCAAATTCAATTTTGGTGAGATGGATTTGAGAGATGGAGAGAGGCAGCACAGAAGCAGATTCTTCGGCACTCCGAGCCTATGCTGATCATTACCCAACCACTTGCACTAATCCGACATTAATCCCATTTTAATTTCCCCACTCATCAACTGCCCACATTCGACCAGGTTTGACTACACACTCGGGGCAATTAACTTACCAGCCTGCATATCTTTAGATCTTTGGGATGTGGGAGGAAATTGGAGCACTCTGAAGAATCCCATTTGACACACAAAGAACACAGATGGGGCCGGAAGGTGGAATGGAACCGGGTCTCTGGAGCTGTGAGTCAGCAGCTGCACCACTGTGCCGCCAAACCTTGTGGTAGCAAGATTAATAATTCTCTCTAAATGTGAAGCAGGAATGACTGTGAACTGATCTGACCTCTCCCTGTCTATTTTTCTCCACTAGCTGTTCTGGAATGCCAGATTCCTTGAACACTAAATGTACAGTATCGAGTCTGCCCTGTTGGGGACAGGTGAATGGGAGGATACAGCATGGAGGTGACTGAATGGGGTTTGCTGTGCTTTGCATTTCACTTCCGCTGATGTAGTCTGGCAGATTATGAGCTTCTGTACTGAAACTGTATCAACATTCCCAACATATGGACCACTTTCCATCACCATGCTGTCATCTAACCTTCATTTGATAGACAGAAAATGCTGGAGTAACTCAGTGGGACAGGCAGCATCTCTGGAGAGAAGGACCCTTGTCGACTCGAAATTTCACCCAATCCTTCACTCCAGAGATGCTGCCTGGCCCGCTGAGTTACTCCAGCATTGTGTCTATTTTTGGTTTAAACCAGCATTTACAGTTCCTTCCAAATCTTCAGTTGATTTCTGTTTACCCTTGCTTGCTATTCAAAGCCAAATTTCCAAGCTACATTCATCTTCTTGCATTCAACGGTGATTTCCATCAACCACAAATGTTCCTGATCTGCAGAATTGCTGTTCTGCTTTGCAGCCTCCCTTCCTGCTTTCAAAAGTCTCTTCTCAAATTTTCTCATTCAATTACTCCCATCCTTCCCGTAATCTACTCCGACTACACGTCCATCACACTTCTTTTTTGTTTTCATTCTAAAGTGTTCTATGATGTCTTTGTGACAGAAAACAAACATCATTATGGAAAGAATTCAACTTTTCCTCTGCCCAAATGTGCTTAATGCTCTGGCACCTTCTCTTGAAATATTTTCCAAGTGGCTGTGATGAAAATTGATTTGCATATGTGAATCATCTTTGATCAGCAAGAAAGTTTATTAGTTGTTAAAGAGCAGCTGTTTATTCGAAGTCGGTAATGAATTTGTGCACTGAAAAAAAAACTGTTTTATTTCAAAAATAACATCTGCAAATGCTGGAAACTCATTTAGCTCCGATAACATCTGCGAAGAGACAATTAACATAAGGTTGTCAATTTATCAGAATTGTTTACTTCCGTGGCTTGGGAACAAAAATTAATAGGCAGCATTTTATACCCCATATATCTGTGTTATGTTGGGTAACATCTTTGACTTTCTCTGGTACCATTTAGCTTTTTTCCCCCTCCTATCCTCCTCCACAAACTTGATTGAACCACTTTGGGGAAGGCAATTGTCTATTTCTGAGCGGTCCTGGCCTTTATCCCAGTTTTCACCTCCATCATTGAAAATCTCCAACAGATCATTTTGAGGTTCCGATCCAATGAAAACAGGCTTTAATTTCTCCAAGCTTTCTTCAAAACCGACATGTTCATAAGTAAAAACAGAGGGTGCTCTGAAGCTAAGAGACTAATTGGTTGAGCTACCTTTTCTTTACAAATTCTTACTATTTTATGTGGCCTGTAAGAAATTCCAGGGCCGTATGTTTCCGTAAGAAAAGGACACAATTGCTGGAGTAATTCAGCGGATCAATCCGCATCTCTGGAGAACATGTTTCGTGTCAGGACCATTCATCACGGTCTGGTTCGGCAACTTGAATGCCCAGGCGCGAAGAAGACTGCAAAATGTTGTGAACACCGTCCAGTCCATCACCATCTCTGACCTCCACACCATCAAAGGGATTTACAGGATTTGTTGCCACTAAAAGGCAGCCAGCATCATCAGAGACCCACACCATCCTGGCCACACACACATTTCACCCCTGCCATTGGGAAGAAGATACAGGAACCTGAAAACTAACGTCCAGGTGCAGGAACAGCTTCTTGCCTACAGTCATTAGGCTATTAGGCACTAAAACCTAAAATAAGCTCTGAATTACAATGGGTGTACATGTGTGTGTGTATGTGTTAATCTATATATCTGTGTATTTATGAGTAAATGTGTATATATGTACACTGAACTTTTTTTCTCGTTTATTATATTGTTTACATTGTGCTATGTTTACATATTCCGTTGTGCTGCTGCAAGTAAGGATTTCATTGTTCTATTTGGGACATATGACAATAAAACACGTGACTCTTGAACTGGGGTCAAGGAAAGAGCGTTCACCTCGCGGCCCTGTTTCCACCAATCTTTCTACCACGAAGCACAAGAAGCAACAAGACAGCTCTGGCTGAACAACTTCTAATCTTGGACTTGATAAGAAAAAGAAGGCTCTTGAAATGTCACCTGCCCATGCAGTGTGAAGAAGAGAACATCACTTGTTCATGAGATGCTGCCTGACCCGTGTAGTTACTCCAGCACTTTATGTCCTTTTGTGTAAGCTGGCATCTGCAGTTTGTTGTTTCTTCTATGTTTCGGTCAGAACTGGGTTGATATGTTGAAAAAACTTAACTAAACGTTATTGCCAATCTACCAAATCACAATCACAATAATATTTTATTAGCCAAGTATGTTTTGCAACATACGAGGAATTTAATTTGCCAAGTCAGTCATACGAATAAAAAGCAACGGAACACACAAAATACATTTTAACATAAACATCCACCACAGTGACTCCTCCACATTCCTCACTGTGATGGAAGGAGGAAAAAAAAAGTTCAAATCTCTTCCCTTCTATGCTCCCCCGCAGTCGGGGGCCTTGAGCCCTCAGTTGACGGGACAATCTTGACTCCCATAGCCGGCGGTGTTTGGGCCCTCCGCATCGGGGCGATCAGCTCCTGCATCTCGGGGGGATGTCAGCTCCCCCGCTCCGGCGATCGAACCCCGCGTCTGGGCTGGTCGAACCTCTGCGTCGTTGCAGCTCCCGACTAGCCTCTCCCGAGACTGCGAGCTCCCGATGTAAAGTCCGCAAGCGAACCCTGGCAAGGGATCAGCAATGTTAAGCCCACGCCCCACGGTAGAGCTCAAGGTCAGTCTGAGGGGGCCTCCAGCTCCATCGATGGTAGGCTGCAGAGAGACCGGAGATGCGATCCGGAAATAATCGCAGGTAAGAAACTGAAAAAAAAGTTTCCTCCGACCCTCTCCCCCTCCCCCCCCCACATAAAACAAACATTTACATACTAAAAAATAAAAAATAAATGAAAAAACTGACAGACTGTTGGTGGGGCTGCCAATCTTTCGGCGCCCCTGGTGGCCTAATGCCATCTAATGCCGGACACACATGACATAACTATACCAGAGGAAATGGGAGGCATCCGATTTGCAAGCAGGAAGGGAAGAACTGTTGAGAGGCAAGGGGAAGAAAAATTAATTTGCGTCTTAAACACGCACAACAGACATTTGAATATCATTGTCAGGAATACAACTGTCTTGTGTAGGGAGGAACTGCAGGTGTTGGTTTGCACCAAAGATAACCACAAAATGCTGGAGTAACTCAGCGGGACAGGCAGCATCTCTGGATTCCTTTTATCCAGAGATGCTGCCTATCCCGCTGAGTTACGCCAGCATTTTGTGTATGTGTATATATATATATATATATATATATACACAATTGCCTTGGGCTTGTTTGTGATCGTTTTTAATTATTGCTGGAACATACAGTTTGGATGAAATATCACATTTTATCTGGCGCATGATTCCAGCCTTGCAGGACAGGCTAATTAACTTGCATGTACCAGGCAGTGAAACGGAGATGAGTCAGTAATTCCTGACAATTTGAGTGGAAATCTGCTAATGTAGGCATGTTGCCCAGGATATCTCTAATCTTTGTGAATAATACTGTAATTCTCTTGCCGAAGTTTGTCTGCTGCCAAAGTGGATCTTTGATTTTTCATGGAAATATTTTAAGACTGACAATGGCAGACTTCTGTTTCCTCTGTGGGGGGAATTATGGGGGGGGAAAGCGAGTGTTATTAAAGATTTCTGGACTGGGTTTTGAAAGCATTGTCAGGAATTGCTTTTGCTGTCATTTCTGCTGAACAATTTAATACATTCCACTTGATTTGCAGCAGTTGACCAGGGGAGGATAAGGATTTTTGGAAATATTGATTGCCCTTCCATATCCTGTGAGAAGCTTCTAACTTATCGTGTGTCCTGCTAGAGTGTGAGGCGTTGTCACATTAGGCATGTTCAGTTCAGTTCATTTTAGTTTATTGTCACGAGTACCAAGGTACAGTGAAAAGCTTTTGTTGCGTGCTAACCATTCAGTAGAAAGACAATACATGATTACAATCGATCCATTTACAGTGTAAGGGAATAACGTTTAATAGTAAGATTAAACGAGAACGTACCAGTTTGAAGTTGATCTTTATTTTATGAGGAGTTGCGTTGAGGGACCACGTGAAGAAGCCCGTCCAGGCGCACATGCGTCAATCTTCAAAGCAGCGGTGTGAAATCACAGATGATAGATACCGAAGAAAAATAGTAAGCTACGTGATACCAACTTAACTTACCTTTGATCTTTATTAGTGTGGGAGCGGAGGGCACGTAGTCCCTAAACGTAACTCCTCATAAAATAAAGATCAAACTTCAAACTGGTAAGTTCTCGTTTAATCTTACTATTTTACTTTGGAGTCACGCGAGTGACTACGTGAAGGTTTTAAAGCTTCTGTGATTTCAGGCCGTAGATTCTATTTCCGGCGTATCACTGCATTGATTGATTTCTATGAGTGAAAACACAGTCAATAATATGCAACCATAACATTTATGTAATCAGTTAATGGTTTATTTTATGATAAACATTTTATGTCCCCTTTTAATCACTGGGAACATTTAATACTGAATCCAAAACAGTACCACCAAATACACCAGGGTCTGCAATCTCTTTGTGGTAGTACTTGTAAAACATCTTTTCATTTGCCCATCCTGCGGCCGCGAGGATATGGTCTATAGGAACGTCCAAATCCTTGGCCGCCGATGTTGCCGCCGCCCTGGTGGAATGAGATTTAAATTTGTCAGTATCAATTCCTGAATCCAATAGCACCTGCTTCAGCCATCTGGAAATTGTTTGTGTGGACACTTTTTTGTGTGTTTTTTTTTTGTGGCTGATAAATAAAGCGGATTCTACACCTCTAAGGTGCTGAGTGGTCTCAATGTACTGTTTCAAATATGTCACTACACAAAGTCTTTGATCTGTAGGATATGCTGAAAAGACCAATTTGCACCCTGTGACTCCTGGTCTGCTCTGTTTTAGCAAGTCATAGACATAGAATGTAATTTCCTCTGTTGTCATTCCCATTCTGTCTATACGTAATTTGTGTAATGTTTGTACTCTCTGTGCCATTAACATGACTACTTTCATGGTAATTTTGTCTAAAGACAAATTTGCGAAGGGACTTCAATCCCTAAGTAACATGAGCACATCCCTCACATTCCAGATTTCCGTATATCTCGGTCTGGGAGGTTTAGCATTAAAGATGCCCTTCATGTATCTACAGACCAAGGGGTGTGATCCTAGAACCTGTTGTTCAGATGCTCTTGATAAATATGCAGAGAGGGCACTCCTTGCAGTGTTGATCGCACTATAACTTAAATTTGCATCAAAATGTAATGTAGACAAGAATTTTACTACATCTGAAGTGTCTGCAGTGTGGTATGAAATGTTTTGTCTTGCACAAACTCCTCCCATTTCTTAATGTAAGAAAGGTACTGCTTCTGGGTACTATCCCTCCAGGATCCTGTAATTACATCCATAGTGCGATCTGAAAGTCTTCTTCCGACATATGGCCTTTTTAGAATCTGCAAATCAACAAATCAATATGATCATGTAAAGGATGAAAATCACCAGTTACAGGGTGCACGAGTAAATTTTCTTGTCTTGAGATATGCATTAGAGGTTCTGTCACCATTTTTAACACTAGTGGATACCATGGTTGCGTGGGCCAATCTGGTACAACCACTAATCCTGAAGCCTTATCTTGTTTGATCTTTTGTAGACATCTACTAATAAGACAAAAGGGAGGAAATGCATATAAAAACATTCCACCCCAATTTAACGAGAATGCATCTACCCCTGTTGCATCTGGATCTGGTTCCCATGAAACATATTGAGGTAACTGATGGTTCAATCTGGATGCAAACAAGTCAATTTCTGGTTTCCCAAATTTTTGCACAATGTTATGAAAAATGTCATGATTTAACATCCATTCTGTATTGTCATTAAATTTTCGTGACCTAGTGTCTGCAATTACATTGAATTTCCCTGGGAGGCAAATTGCAGAAAGCAAAATGTCCCTTGTATTGCACCAGTGCCAGATCTTGTTTGCCAATCTGTCACATGCTTCTGACTTGATTCCACCCATATGATTGACATATGCTACTGCCGTAGTGTTGTCAATCTGAACCTGTACATGCAAATTTTGCGCATTAGCGCAAAGAGCTTTAAGCCCATGAAATGTACTTAATAATTCAAGGTAGTTAATGCCATGTGCTTCGAGTAAAGGTTCTTCCTCAGCATTCCATCTACCTCCACAGCTCGAGGTGGTATCAGCAGCTCCCCAACCTAGTGCACTCGCATCCGTTTGTAGAATGACAGCTGGTGATTCAACCAGAATTCTCCTGTAAGAATAATGAACATTCTTAATCCACCATTGTATATCATTAATTGCTGTTTCTGGTAGTTGCATGGGTCTATCAAAATGCCCGGAATGTCTTTTCAATGCTTGGACCTTTGCTCGCTGCAGTTGTTAGTAATGTAGTGGACCAAACTGAACAGCTGGAAAAGAAGCAATTAGTTTGCCTAATAGGCTTGCCACTTGCCTGATTGATATGGTTGTTGATCTGAAATCAGTTTGTTACAACCTTCAATCAATTGCTGCTTTTTGTCCTTGGGTAAGGTCACTATCATGTGCTCTGAGTTAATAGTGAACCCCAAGTAATCAATTATTTTATTAGGTGAGAGTCTGGATTTCTCTGGATGGATCAGAAAGCCCAGATTTTGAAATGTTAGTTTGACTTCTAAAACTGAAGCTGTTGTTGTGGCTTCAGTGTCTCCTACAATTAAAATATCGTCCAAATAAACCATTATAAAATGGCCCTGGGCTCTTAATAATGCTAAAATTGGTTTTCGCAGTTTTGTAAACAATCTAGGGGCTGAGGTTAAGCCATTAGGCAATGCTTTGAATTGTGATCTTGTGAAATCAGATGCAAAGCATTAGTAAATGTCTCCATTTTGAAATGTTCATATAGTACAAAAGGGTTGAGACTTGTCAAATCTAAAATAATCCTACAACCACCATCCTTTTTTGGTCTAGAAAAAATACTAGATATAAATTGGTGGTGTTCATATACTGTTTCCTCAATCACCCCTTTTTTACTCAAATTGTCAAGTTCTACTTGAATGATTCTTTTCTCTTCTCTAGAGAAAGAATATATCCGTTTTGGAATATGTTGAGTAGGGGGATTATCCTGTTGGTAGAATTCAATTCTAAACCCCATTATACTGTACAGTATATAAGCGTCAGATGTTATTTTACGCCATTCGTTTAGGAAGAATTGCAACCTTCCCCCAACTTGTGAATATGAGACATCTGATATGTTTCTATCAGAACCAGAACCACCTACCTCAGGGTTTACTGGTGTCACCTTTTGTACCTTGCCCCTTGTGGGAATACCATGTCCTCCATGTCCTGGGGTCGTGCGCCAATAACGCGTATACGGGTACGAGCGACTTGTTCCTTCACCAGCTCCAGCCACCCTTCGGTATGGAAATTGCCTTCGAACTGTTCTGCCAACCATCGGTGGTTTCATCATACCAAAACTTTTTGATTCTTCATTCAAAGTTTTCAGCTTCTCCAAAGAGTAAGTTCGGCAATTATATGTTAGATGGTTTACAGAGCCCTGCAAACTTAGGATGTATGTTAGGTCTTATCGCAGTTTTGCGAATACAGTTTATTTCAAAGTGTGCGTTACACATCATCCCCATAACATCCTGTTGTGATGTTGTCACATTTTCTTCTTCCAGATCTCTGGCAAACACTGTAATGCTTGACCCCATTAATTTTAGTACCCGCAGTAACCTCATTTCTTGTGCGCGTACTGCGGTGCCCATTTAAGCCCATATTTCACTGTTTAGTGCTGGGACTCCTAGCAGAGCTCAATTTTGCGGGATTTTGTATTTGTTCACAATTTCATCCATCGTTGGTTCTTCCAATTGATGGGAAAGCAGGTAATTTATACTCTCTGCTATATCCTCTGGTAGAGGTTGTCCCTTGTGTCTGGGAGTATAGAATTTTTGGGCCAGCCCTGGTACTGTGCGTTTTTGTATTGGGCTCTGGTCCTCATATGATTCATTGTCTGAATCTTCTGGATATTCCTCATAATGGGGTTCACCTGGTATTTCTTCTTCAGGTATTTCACGCGCTGGCTCTTTAACAGGCCTACATTTGGTCCACCCTTTTTTGGGTGTTTCAGGCTCTTCCATGGAACCATATTCTCCTGTAGACCAGCGTCTGTATTGTCTTTCAGACATTACTGTTGCTGGCTCTGTACTAGGCCAACATACATATTCATCATAATCAGGCATTTCGGTCGCTGGCTCACTTATAGGCCAATGTTTCCCAGGACCTCTCCTGGGTGTTCCTTCCGCTGGCTCTCCTGTAGGCCCGCGTTTTTTATACTCCTTCTGGAGTTTGCCTTTATATATTATTTTACCCATGAGGAATTCCAATTGTGCCAGTCGGTCTGACGTGACCTCTGGTTCCGACTCGTCCGAGTCCACTGGCCTGTTTGTTTTCTTTTTGGCCTTTCCCCCTGAGGGTGTTACAACGGGGCTTTTTTTTTTTCTCCCGTTTTAGAAATTGCTGGATTTTCTACCACCGACTTTTTCGTCGGGCGCCCGCTACTCTCAGACATTTTGTCCTCTTGAGTACTTACTGCGGCGCGCTTTCCCTTACTTCTCCCACTTTTCTCCATTATAAGACTTGCCTGTGTTCTCTGCACGCAGTCTCCACGGAAGAAAAGCAGCCTGAAAGTGAAAGTAAACTACTTACCTTCAGGTTTTCTTTCACTCACCGCTTGGAGGGCTCTGCACCTCCTACCGCGGTCACAGCGCAATGCGTCTGACGATATGACGCATGTGCGCCTGGACGGGCTTCTTCACGTAGTCACTCACGTGACTCCGAAGTAAAATGCAAGGTAAAGCCAGCAAAGTCCGATCCAGGATAGTCCGAGGGTCATCAAAGAGGTAGATAGTAGTTGAACACTGCTCTCTGGCTGTGGTAGGGTGATTCAGTTGCTTGGAAACAGCTGAGAAGAAACTGTCCCCGAAACAATAGACAATAGGTGCAGGAGTAGGCCATTCGGCCCTTCGAGCCAGCACCGCCATTCAATGCCTTCCCGTATCCCCTGACTCCATTATCTTTAAGAGCCCTATCTAGCTCTCTCTTGAAAGTATCCAGAGAACCGGCCTCCACCGCCCTCTGAGGCAGAAAATTCCACAGACTCACAACTCTGTGAGAAAAAGTGTTCTTCCCTAGATTGCAAGCTCCCGTTCTTCTTGCGTACCCCGGAGGAGCATCAGCTCTCGGCACCCTTAGAGCCAGGAATCCGCGGCTCAGCCCGGACGCACCAGGGGGGTTTGGAAAAGGGGGGCAAAACAGGATCTTAAAGATAATAAGTTGGAATAAGGCAAAATACAGGAGCTTGGGAGCATACAATGGGATCAGTTGTTATTGGCAAGTCCACATTGACATGTGGTAGTTGTTTAAGGGCGTTGATCAAAGTGCAAAACTATCATGTTCCTGTAAGGAGGAATAATGATAGCAAAATGATGGAAACTTGGATAACCATTGAAACTAAAAATTAGGTTTAAGAGGATGGAATTGGACAGGGCCTTCTAGGAATATAAAGGGAGGAGGAAAGAACGCAGGCGATTAGAAGGGTACAAGGCCCCACAACATGGCTGTGGAGAATCGGATTAAAAAATCACAAAACTGTTCATACCTACATTAAAAACAAGAGGGTAACCGGTGAGAAGATAGAGGGACACTTAAGGATAAAGGAGGGAATTTGTGCTTGGAATCTGTTCTCATCAAGCAGAAGGACATGGAGGACAGTGAGATCAGTGTGGAGAATACAAATATGCAAGGGCTGTTGAGATTAAGAAGGAGGAGGCTCTTAAAGAGCGTCAAGGTGGATCTGAGGCTGTAAATACAGCATTAAAAGTCTACAGGATGCCGTTCTCTGGTTTGCCACGTCTCTCTCTGTAGATCCACCCTGAATGGTAACATTTCTTAAAACTAATGGAGAAACATCAGACGAACTGACTTGGAGAAGAAGGCAGGAGCTATTTTTACATTCTGGAGTCTGTTTGTACAAGAAGAACTCTCTCCGAAGACGTGTATAATGAGACTAAACGTTCAGACAGCGTGTGTGGTGCTGGTGCTGGTGTCGGCAGCATTCATTCAAACTTACACGGTTGTGATCACCATCCTGAAAATATTCTTTCACTGAAACACCAGTCTTCTGGCCAGTATTGTGTTCAGTTCTCAGTTCTGGGCACCGTGTTATAGGAAAGATATTGTCAAGCTTGAAAGGATTCAGAAAATATTTACGAGGATGTTGTCAGGACTAGAGGGTCTGAAATATAGGGAGAGGTTGTGTAGGCTGGGTCTCTATTCCTTAGAGCACAGGAGGATGAGGGGTGATCTTATAGAGGTGTATAAAATCATGAGAGGAATAAATCGGGTAGATGCACAGAATCTCTTGCCCAGAGTGGGGGAATCGAGGACCAGAGGACATAGGTTCATAGTGAAGGGGAAAAAATGTAATAGAAATCTGAGGGGTCACTTTTTCACACAGGGTGAGTGGGTGTATGGAACAAGCTGTCAGAGGAGGTAGTTGAGGCTGGGACTATCCTAACGTTTAAGAATCAGTTAGACAGGTACATGAATAATTCAAGTTTGGATGGATATGGACCAAGCGCAGGCAGGTGGGACTAGTATAGCTGGGACATGTTGGCTTGTGTGGACAAGTTGGGCTGAAGGGCCTGTTTACACACTGTATCACTCTATGACTATGACTAATTTCCCATTTGCAAGATCCTTCTCTGGTTGGACTGTCCACATATTCTTTCCAGACACTCTCTTGGATACAACTTGTAAATACTCCCCTGTCTAAATCTTTGGAGCTAAGCAAGACCCAGTCAATATTGGGGAAGTTAGTCCCTGACTAAGACAGTTGCTTTAGGATTTTTCGATCATCTGTCTACATATCTGTTCCTCTATCTCTTGCGTCCTATTGGGGGGGGGGGGGGGGGGGGGGGCTATAGTACAATCCCATTAGTGTTTGCACCTTTCTTATTTCAAAGTTCCACAAATATCATCTCAACAGACAAACCCTCCAATATTTTCCTCTGAATGCTGCTGTGACACTCACTGATTCGTAACTCCCCCGCCTCTTTTGAACCTTCCTGTTGATCACATCTGAAACAATGGAACCCCAGAACATTGGGCTGCCAGTCATGTCCCTTTGTAGCTTTGCAGATTCAAGGAACTTTTTTTGCCATATAAATTTGTCTCCAACTTGTGTCTACTTCATGATGGCCTGCAAACTGAATCCAATAAGCAGACTGGAATAGAGCTAATCTACAGGATACATGGGACTCAGCCAGCACCTCTTCTCCAGAACCAAGCTCACCCCCACACTTCCTGACCAAGCTGCAGAATGTACATTCTGTGCACATTCTGATGCCAAGTTTCAAGTCATCGGTTAGTTGTTCACAAATCGTACAGAAGAAGCCTTGCAGTTCTCCAAAAATCTTTTACTCTCTGACTCCAACAGGACTGTGGAAAATGTTTGCTTGTCAAATCTGAGTCACTTCTGAGGTGTGACGTTGATGATGATTAAGTACAAGCCTTCTGCATGCTAGCACAGCCTTTGACTGTGTGAACACAAAGAGCTCGCCCTTGACACAGAACTCATGATCTACCAGTCAGGAGTCCACATTTCAGAAGCATTCAGGGGGAGGGGAGTACTACCTATAACATAATACTGTAAAATTGTAAATATATTGACATTGGAAAGATGACCAAATCGGAGTCCTTCCTGGTCCACATAACCCAGTGTTCATATCTTAAAGTGGCACAGCGGTAGAGTTGCTGCCTTACAGAGCCAGAGACCCGGTTTGATCCTGACTACGGGTGCTGTCTGTATGGAGTTTGTACGTTCTCCCCGTGACCTGTGTGGGTTACCCCCGGGAGCTCCGGTTTCCTCCCACACTCCAGAGACGTGCACGTTTGTAGGTTAATTGGCTTGGTATAATTATAAATGGTCCCTAGTGTGTGTAGGATAGTGTTAATGTACAGGGATTGCTGATCAGTGTGGACTCGAAGGATGAAGGGCCTGTTTCCACGCTGTAGCCCCCCCCCACTTTTTTGGCTTAACATGTTTCAATGTCTCTGGCTTTGGACGAGGCATTATTGTGTTCTGAGCAACCTGGTCGTGGGTGTTGGAGAGCCGGGGCAGAGGGAGGGATGGAAGCAGAAGCAGCGGTGGGGGCAAATGCGGATGGGGAGCCGGGGCTGGCGAGTGTTTGTCGGGCTGGCGAGTCGCTCGCTGCAGCTCTGGCCATGGAGCAGCCTCAGTGCAAGAGTCCCGGGCCGTCGGAGGTGTCGGAAGTGTTGCGCCGCTGCCGTGAGAGTCTATCCGCCAAATTCGCCCTGGTGACCAGCATGGACCAGGCTGCGGCTCGGTGCATCCTGGAGGACAACCAGTGGCTGCTGGAAGTAGGTACGAAGCACTGGGTAGAAGCGGTGGAACATAGTGGTCTTCCAATGGGGGTGGTTGGAATAGCATACTGCTTGCCTGCCAGATTTTCACTTATTGTAACTGCAGGAAAAATGTTCCCGATTTTGGGGGAGTCCAGAACCAGGGGTCACAGTTTAAGAATAAGGGGTAGGCCATTTAGGACTGAGATGAGGACACACTTTCTTCACCCAGAGAGTTGTGAATCTGTGGAATTCTCTGCCACAGAAGGCAGTGAAGGCCAATTCACTGGAAGTTTTCAAGAGAGTTACATTTAGCTCTTGGGGCTAATGAAATCGAGGCATGTGGGAAAAAAACAGGAAAGGGGTACTGATTTTAGATGAACAGCCATGATCATATTGAATGGCAGTGCTGGCTCAAAGGGCCGAATGGCCTATTCCTGCACCTATTTTCTATGTTTCTATGCTTGAGTATATGGCAATGAAACTCGACCAATTGATTTTGAAGCATTCATGCATGCTGGAGTTATAATATAGTCATAGAGTGATACAGTGTGAAAACCGGCCCAACTTGTCCACACCCGCCAACATGTCCCAGCTACACAACCTACTTTTGGTCCATATCACTCCAAACCTGTCCTATCCATCTATCAGTCTAACTGTTTCTTAAATGTTGGGATAGTCCCTGCCTCAACTACCTCCTCTGGCAGCTTGTTTCATACATCTACCACCCTTTGTGTGGAAAAAGTTACCCCTCCGATTCCTGTGAAATCTTTTCCTCTTCACTAAAATCTGTCCTCTGGTCCTCGATTCACCTTCTCTGGGCAAGAGATTCAATTGAAATGTATATTTCTAATGCATTTTAGATTTCTCAAAAGTCTTACTTTAAAAAAAGTAACTTTTCCACAAATATGTACCCCCTTTATTAATGTCATGGTTTGATGATTCTAAATTCAAATCAAAATGAAATATACGTCAAAAGGAGAACGCATACTTTCAAAATACTCTGATTTTTTTCCGCTGAGCAAAACATAATTTGTATGGCTTTGCAAAATCAGGAAATGTTATTTTTTGTCCCTTTTTCCAACTACAAACAAAAAAAATAGCACATTAAAGTTTTTTGCAAATTATCTGTACCGCGGAAGGCACTGGCGTCGATTGGGGGGTGGAGGGGGGAGGATGGGGATATATCTCCCCACATTTTGAGGTGGGAGATGGCCTATATTATTATCCCCCAGTTTTTGGAGGTCGAGCAATAACAAAAATAATAATCACCTGCTCCTATCTCTCATGTAGGCTCTACATTATCTTAAAAATACTTCAAACAAAATAAATTGAAATCATATTTCTACAATGCACTAAAACATGATTTTAATACATCAAATTTCAAAATGTCCCACACCCTCCCCCTACTCGGTCGCTCTACTCACCCGCTGGGTACCCCCAAGGCCAGTGATCAGTGATCGCTCAGCCACCAAATTCAAGTGCAGCTTCCTACCATTTTAAGCAGGTTGCAAGGCCACCAAATTCAAGTGCAGTTTCATATCACTTCAAGTAGGGTGCAAGGCCACCAAATTCAAGTGTAGTTTCCTACCATTTCAAGCAGGATGCAAGGCCACCAAATTCAAATGCAGTTTTATACAATTTCAAGCAGGGTGCAAGGCCAACAAAGACAGAGAATCGTGACCTCTCCCTCCCCATCATGCAGAGATTGAGCCACGCCCACACTTCCGGGTTTTATCGTCCATCCCCCCCCCTCAATAAGGCAAAAAACACTTTTCCATTTTCCATAAGGGAAAAACCACTTTTCCATTTTCCATAAGGCAAAAACTACTTTTCCATTATCCATCAGGCAAACAACAACCACATTTCCATTTTCCATCAGGCAAAAACCAACCACCTTTCATTTCCATAAGGCAAGCAACTACCACTTTTCCATTTTCCATATGGCAAGCAACAACCCCTTTTCCATTTTCCATAAGGCAAGCAACAACCATTTTTCCATTTTCCATAAGGCAAGCAACAACCATTTTTCCATTTTCCATAAGGCAAGCAACAACCACTTTAGCATTTTACATAAGGCAAGCACCACTTTAGCATTTTCCATAAGGCAAGCAACACCACTTTAGCATTTTCCATAAGGCAACCAAGTTCCACTTTAGCATTTTCCTTAAGGCAATCACCACTTTAGCATTTTCAAAGCAAGCACTGCTTTAGCATTTTCAAAGCAAGCAACACTTTAGCATTTTCAAAGCAAGCACCACTTTAGCATTTTCAAAGCAAGCAACACTTTAGCATTTTCAAAGCAAGCAACACTTTTGCATTTTCAGAGCAAGCAACACTTTCGCAGTTTCAAAGCAAGCAGCACTTTCGCATTTTCACAGCAAGCAACACTTTAGCATTGTCAATGCGAGCAACACTTTAGCATTTTCAAAGCGAGCAACATTTTAGCATTTTCAAAGCGAGCAACATTAGCATTTTCAAAACGAGCAACATTAGCATTTCCAAAGCTAGCAACACTTTAGTATTTTCAAAGCAACAAACACTTTTGCATTTTCAAACCAAAAACAACTTTTGCATTTTCAAACTGCATTTTCAGACTACATTTTCAAACCACATTAAGGGCACTCACAGTTTAGTAGACATGTGTTCAATGTTATTCACAGCTCAGACTGAGAGACGTGACCCTCTTGCTCCCCCATCTTGCAGAGAACTGAGGCACTCAACACTTCTTGGTTTTATAGTCCGTCCCCCTCCCACGGGAAGGGGCGTGGCCTTTGTGGTGTGATTGGCAGGACATTAATAAATCTTTTATTTTTCATCGATGGGAAAGATCCTCTTGTCCTGCCCAGCGGAGGGCGACTCTGAGTTAGATGGCCAAAAATCACAGCTGTAAGTGGTAGCGTTTTTCTAAAATAAATATGCAGTGCAAACAGGAGGTGGTCAATATAACACTTTTAGTAATATAAATGAATGCGCAATGTATAAGAAATAAAGTGGATGAGCTTGAGACAGTTAGAGATTGGTAGATATGACATTGTGAAGATTACAGAGACATGACCGCAGGAGGATCGGGACTGGAGATGGAATATTCAGGGTTATACATCCTATGGAAAGGACAAGCAGGTGGGCAGAGGGGGCGGGGTAGCTCTGTTGGTGAGGGATGAAATTCAGTGACAGGTGAAATTATTATGGGGAACAAGGAAAAGGCAGAATAGATGAACAGGTACTTTGTTTGTGTCTTCCTTAGTGAAGACAGAACCAATCTCCCAAAGGTACTAGAGGACAGTGGATCTAGGGAGTCAGAGGAACTGAAAACAAATTGCATTAGTCAAGAAATAGTATTGGATAGACTGATGGGACTGAAGGCTGATAAATCCCCATGGCCTGATGGTCTGCATCCCAGGGTACTCAAGGAGATGGCTCTAGAAATTGTGGATGCATTGGTGATCATTTTCCAATGTTCTTTAGATTCAGGATCAGTTCCTGTTGATTGGAGGTTTAGCTAATGTTATCCCACTTTTGAAGAAAGGAGCGAGAGAGAAAACGGGGAAGCCAGTTAGCTTGAGAGTGGTGGGGAATATGCTGGAGTCAATGATTAAAGAAGTAATAACGGTGCATTTGGATAACAGTAAAAGGATTGGTCCAACTCAGTAAGGATTTATGAAGGAGAAATCCTGCTTGACTAATATTCTGGAATTTTTTGAGGATGTGACAAGTAAATTGGATGAAGGAGAGTCAGTGGATGTAGTGTATCTGGACTTTCAGAAAGCCCTTGATAAGGTCCCACACAGGAGATTAGTTATTAAAATCAGAGCACATGGTATTAGGGGTAGGGGTACAGTTGGTTGGCAGACAGGAAACAAAGAGTAGGAATAAACGAGTCCCTGTCAGAATGGCAGGCTGTAGCGAGTGGACTGCCGCAAGGCTCGGTGCTGGGGCCGCAACTATTTACAATGTATATTAATGATTTAGATGATGGGATTAAAATGAACACTAGAAAATTTTCAGATGAAACAAAGATGGGTGGCAGTTTGAACTGATGCTAGAAGGTTGCAGGGAGATTTGGACAGGTTGAGTGAGTGGGCAGATGCATGGCAGATGCAGTATAATGTAGATAAATGTGAGGTTATCCACTTTGGCGGCACGAACAAGGAGGCAGATTATTATCTCAATGGTGTCAGATTAGGAAAAAGGGAAGTGCAACGAGACCTGGGTGTCCATGTACACCAGTCACTGGAAGTAAACATGCAGGTACAGCAGGCGGTGAGGAAAGCTAATGGCATGTTGGCCTTCATAACAAGAGGATTTGAGTATAGGAGCAAAGAGGTCCTTCTGCATTTGTACAGGGCCCTGGTGAGACCACATCTTGAGTAGGGTGTGCAGTTTTGGTATCCTAAATTGAGGAAGGACATCCTTGCTTTGAGGCAGTGCAGCGTAGGTTCACGAGGTTAATCACCTGGATGGCGGGACTGTCATATGAGGAAAGATTGGAAAGACTGGGCTTGTATTCACTGGAATTTAGGATGAGGGGATCCGTTCAGCAGTCATAGATCGATATATCTCTTTTACAGGGGTCTGTAAAAATTAGAGTTTACCGTATTGTATTGCTTATATTTGCAATTAATGAATAAATGTAGCTGTCACTCTAGTTTCAAATTGGTGTTTTCAATGATAGGCCACTTGTGGCTTGTTTAATGCTTTTAAATATCATAACTTGCATTTGTAATTGATTATGTTTGAAATAAACCATTTAGATGTCATGTCATTTTACATTAAACAAGCCACATATGTCTTATTCTTCCATGTACCCTGCCATACTCGTTAAAATCTAATGGGCTCTCAAATCCTGTGCCAGTGCATCTGGGGATAAGGTTTGAGATCCTATTGTAAAGGATGGGGCATCTTGGCACGATCTACTGGTAGCTCCCAGGCGAGACCAGTAGCAGTAGTGTGCTACTGGGAAACTGCTGTCCACACTTGCCAGGGAAGATTCGGATTTCTGCTTTTGTAAATCAGCTCCTTTCGCCCTTGGGCTAAGAAATGCTGGCAGTTCCGAGTGAAACTGCTGGTTATTGCCAAAAGCAAAACCAGTACCAGAACATCGATAAAAGAAAGGAAAAGTAGAATGCAAGAGCAGGCTGGCTTAATGCATAGAAAGTAAAAGAGTTAACATGGCTCCACATACAGGAGAAAATTGCGGAATAAGGAGAAGAAAAACTGAATTATTTTTGTTTTGGTGTTCAGGGAAAGAAACGGGAATCCTCCAGGAAGTGGTAGAGGATGGAAAATATCAATACTCAGGGGCTGATCAAGCCACTGTGGGCAATGGCTCAATTGTAATCATGTATTGTCTTTTTGCTGAATGGTGAATAACGCTTAGTGCAAGATAAAGCCAGTGAGGTCTGATCAAAGATAGTCCGAGGGTCTCCAATGAGGTAGATAGTAGTTCAGAACTGCTCTCTGGCTGTGGTAGGATGGTTCAGTTGCCAAAAGATGAAACTGTCCCTGTATCTAGATATGTGCTTTTCACACTTCTATACCTTTTGCCTGACGGGAGAGGAGAGAAGAGGGAGTGGGTAGGGTGCGACTTGTCCTTGATTATGGTGGTGTCCTTGCCGGGCAGCACGAGGTATAAATGGAGCAATGGAAGGGAGGTTGGTTTGTGTGATGGTCTGGGCTGCGTCCACAGTTCTCTGCAATTTCTTGCAGTCTTGGATGGAGCCGGTTTGTATGGTTAGCACACAACAATAGCTTTTCACTTTACATCTGTACACGTGACAATAAACTAAACTAAAATTAAACTGATGAACTAGTACAGGCTGGATGCGTTGGTTGTCATCTTCATAAATTGCAACTATTCCACAATAATGTTCACAGATTGGAAAGTAGCAGATGTAACCACATTCTGTAAGAAAGGAAGGGAAATAGTAAGATTAAACGAGAACTTACCAGTTTGAAGTTTGATCTGTATTTTATGAGGAGTTACGATGAGGGATTACGTGAAGAACCCGCTCAGCGCGCATGCGCAGCATACTTCAAAGCAGCGGTGTGGAATCACAGATAGACACAGTTATTGAAATAAACATAGTAAAGAAAAGGAGACATCAGTTATCAGTTTGACCCATATTATTGAGGGTGGGAGCGGAGGGCACGTAATCCCTCATCGTAACTCCTCATAAAATACAGATCAGACTTCAAACTGGTAAGTTCTCGTTTAATCTTACTATTTTACTTCGGAGTCACGTGAGTGACTACGTGAAGATTTTAAAGCTCTGTGATTTCAAACCGTGTAACAGGTATTACTTCACTCACTGCCGAAGTCCTTGAGGGAAGAAGTGTGTTATCGTAATCAACCAATGAATCTGTTTGTAGAAAAACACAAAGGTATTTGTTAACAATAACAACAAGAATTAAACTGCTCCCCTGAGCTTAAATTAAATATTTGCAGCCTGTAAAATCTTTTCTGCAAATAAAACAGGTTTTGCCAACGGCTTGTTATAAAAAGTTCTGAACGTTGTTTCCCTCGACCATCCTGCTGTAGCCAGGATGTGGTCTATCGGCACGTCCATTCTTTCGGCCGTTGATGTGGATGCTGCCCTGGTGGAGTGAGATTTGTACATGTTAGTGTCAATCCCGGCAGCTTTTAGTACCTGCTTGAGCCATCTCGAAATGGTTTGGCTCGTCACCCGACCATAAGGTTTTTTATGACTGACCCATAAGGCTTTTTCACTCGCTTGAATATTTTTGGGTGTGTCTATGTAGGACAGTAGGTGGGTCATGGCACATAACCGTGGTTCTGGCGGGTAAGCCCGGAATTCCACGACTGGATTAGGTGTTCCTGGTCTGCTCTGTTTGATCAGTCCCTGGATAATGAAAGATATCTGGTCTGGAGCTGTGATCATGTTGTCCAGTCGCAATAGGTGTAGTGACTGGACCCTCTGTGCAGATACAAGTGCCATCAACATGAGTGTTTTGAGCGTAGATTGTTCCAGGTTGAGGGATCTGGCTGGTGGCCATCCCCTGAGGTATGTCAGGACCACATTGACATCCCATATATGGGTGTACCTTGTTCTAGGGGGGTTAGAGTTGTAAATACCCTTCATTAGTTTGACCACCAGCGGGTGGGACCCCATGGCCTGTTGTCCTGGAGCTTGTTTTAAATAGACAGACAGGGCACTTCTAGCTGTGTTGATGGCACTGTAGCTGAGTCCTTCATCGTGGTGAAGGTTCGCCAGGAATTCCAGTACGTTGGTAATTGTAGCGGTTGAGTAGGTGGTCCCTGTATCCAAGCAGTACTTCTCCCACTTTTTGATGCTGGACAAGTACTGTTTTCTTGTGGATGTTCGGAGGGATGTAGTGGAGTAATGGGAACCATGGCTGTGTAGGCCAGTCGGGTACTATCAAAATACCTGAAGCAGAGTCCATTTGTATTTTGCGTAGTACACGGCTGATGAGGCAGAAGGGAGGAAATGCATAGAAGAAGAAACTTCCCCAATCCAGCGCGAACGCATCTACCGCTGCTGCCTCAGGGTCTGGTTCCCAAGCGACATACATAGGCACCTGGTGATTTAGCCTTGATGCAAATAAGTCAATATCTGGCGTGCCATATTGCTTAATAATCTTTGCAAACACTTTGGGGTTTAACATCCATTCGGTGTTGTCATTAAATTTGCGTGACCTGGTGTCTGCCACTGTATGTAGCTTACCTGGCAGGTAAGTTGCTGATAGCCAAATACGTCTTTCGACACACCATTGCCAAATTGTGTTGACCAATTTGTTGCATGATATCGATTTTATGCCGCCCATATGGTTAATGTAGGCCACCACCGTAGTATTGTCTATTTGTAACCGTACATGCAAGTGATGCATATTGGATGCATATGCTTTTAAACCATAAAAGGCACCCAACATCTCTAGATAGTTAATGCCCAGTGTAAGTAGTAATGATGACTCTAGGTTAGTCCATCTACCACTTGTGCTGGATATGGAGTTAGTCGCTCCCCAGCCTTGAGCACTGGCATCTGTTTGGATAACTAAAGTAGGGTTAATGATGATGATGATAGGGCTGAAACTATGCCAAACGTTTTCTGCCCACCACTGTAGTTCTGATATTGCTTCGGTGGGTAATTTCATGATACGATCATAATGACCTGCATGTCGTTTTAGTGCCTGTACCTTTGCTCTTTGTAAGTTTTGATAGTGCAAAGGTCCAAATTGTGTAGCCGGAAATGCTGCTACCATTTCCCCAATTACTCTTGCTACTTGTCGAATAGTTGGTCGCTCGTTGACCATTAAATTGTTGCATGATTGTGCCAATTTAGTTGTTTTGTCTTTCGGCAAAGTTACAGACATGTGGACTGAATTAATTGTGAAGCCCAAGTAGTCCATGGTTGTGGATGGCTTCAACTTAGATTTATCTGGATGTAAGACAAATCCCAGGGTTTCGAACAACTGTTTGGTAGCTGATACAGCTGATATAGCCAATTCCATGGTCTTGTCTACTATTAATATATCATCAAGATATGCCGTGACAATATGTTTTTGTCTTCTTAAAATTGCCAGAGCTGGTTTTAGTATCTTGGTGAATAATCTTGGGCTGATGTTAATCCATTGGGTAATGCTTTAAACTTCCATAGTTGCCCCATCCAGAATTTCAGGTATCTGCGATGATCCTTGTGAATGGGTACTGAATAGTAAGCATCTTTGAGGTCAATGCTTGCCATGAATATCCTTTGGAAATTAGTTGTTTGGCAGTATCAAGCGTTTCCATTTTGAAATGTACATACTTAACAAACATATTTAGTGAAGTTAAGTCAATGATGATGCGACATCCACCATCTCTTTTGGTTTTTGTGAATATATTTGATACAAATTCCAAGGGTCATGTTTTCTTTTTTCGATGATACCCTTTGTGATTAGTGTCACCAGTTCAACTTGTCCCTCTCATTTTTATTTAACTGAGAGGGAAAAGACCCTCTGGGGTGAATGTTGAACTGGTGGCAATTTTTCTAGTATAAATTGTATTTTGTATACATTAATGCTATTGAGTATATACTTGTCACTCGTGATAGACTCCCATGCTCCCTTAAACAGGTGTAATCTCCCCCCTGTTAGTATTGAGCCCCTACTTTCTATATGCTGGTAGGAACCAGACCCACCTACCTCCATGGTTATGGGTGTTTCTTCTGTCTCTTCCCAGACCAGCGAGTCTTGCGCGTTGTCTGACGTGGCGGTGATGTTGGGGGGTGGCGCATTTTCCATGGGGTCCGCTCTGGGCCTTGGTCTAAAAAAGACTTCCGGTGATAAATGTGGACCCCGAGCTTTCACCAGTCCCATATGGTAGACGTCGACTGGTGGACGCGATGGGGTGCTGCCGCTTGGGTATTGTTGTTTTGGGTTTGCTCGTCCCGGGGCCTGCCCTCATGAGACCGAAAGTTTTAGAGGCCTCTTCCATATCTTTTACTTTTTTCGTGAGGTCTTTGCCAAAGAGCAGTGTGTCTGGCTCAGTGGCTGGGGTTTTGCACAACCCCGCGAATTTTGGATTTAGGGCAGGTCTTATGATTTCTTTACGGAGGTTATTTATCTCGAACTGCGTGTAGTACAACAGTGCGAGAGTGTTTTGTTGGTTTGTGGTCATCTCCGTATTGTCCACAGAACGAGCAATGATGTGATGGCTGACGTCAGGAGCCTGAGGATCCGCTGTAGTATCAGCTCCTGGTTCCGAATATTTGTCCCGACGTGCCCCCAGATTTGGCTGTTGACAGCCGGCACTTTGAGGGACTCACAATTTTCTGGAGCTGTGTACATTTTTAAGGCCTCATTAACCACCTGCTCCTGTAGGGGCCTGTTGGAGAGGTGGTTGATGCTGGCCGCTAGTTTAGGCTCTAATGGCCTGCCTGCACGTGGGGCTGCCACGTAGCGGTCCACCACACTCAGCAGCTCTTCCTGGTCCTGCACCCCTGGCATACTCCCGACTTCTTCAGCCAGCATCCCCTCTTCCTGACCAGCCCAGTCCTGGTCACCAAAGCTACCCTCGGGTAAGGAGGAAGCGATGGGCAGTGCACAAAGGCACTGTGGAGGGAGTGCCTGAACTCCCCCTGCGAGAACGCCCCTCACGCAGCGCGTCTCGTTGGAGCATCTGCTCCAGGAGCCGCTCTATGCGGCTCATGCGGCTGTCTCTCCCCCGTGCGGGTGGAGAGACGTCCCCGTCCGACAAGTCTGAAACCACCGGCCGGATGCTTTTCCGGGTAGCTTTACATCCAGCCCGCCGCTCAGGCGCTAGCGGGACTGGGCTCGGCACGGTGTCGGGGATGGCGGAGTCGGTAGAGGTCTTTGTCATCCTTCCAGTCATCAAATATGACATGACCTAAGTATTTAATTTCCTCACACACAGCAAGAGGACTGTCTGACAAATAAAAGGTCGGAAAAGTTGATTCCCTGTCCTCAGCGCTTCTAATTACCATTATGCGGCTTTTCTTAGCGTTATACTTAATGTCATAATCAAGGTCATACTGAGAGCACACCTTCAGCATCTGCTGCAGCCCAGCACTAAATGGACAGAGCAGGACCAGGTCATCTGCATACATCAGATGATTAACAATAGTGTTGCCCACAAGACAGCCAGTTTTTAGCCTATTTAACTGATTTGACAATTCGTCCATATAAACATTAAATAAAATAGGAGACAAAATTCCTCCTTGCCGCACTCCGTTACTAACACAGAATGGAGCAGATACAACATTGTCCCATTTAACGTAAAACGTTTGATGGGCATACCAGAACACTAAGATTCTCACTAAGAATTTAGGGGCACCACTATTTAGCAATTTTACAAACAAGTGTTCATGGTTAATTCTATCAAATGCCTTGGATGCATCAATAAAACATAGGAATACAGATGAATTCAGGCTTGTGTACCTGAACACAATCTCTTTAAGAGCATAGATACACAGGTCAGTTCCATGTTTTCTTTTGAACCCAAACTGATTGTCAGTAGTAAGGACATACATTTCTAGCTTTGTCAGCAGTACTCTCTCCAGTACTTTAGATAAGATACTGGCTAGTGCAATAGGTCGGTAATTATCAATACTGTTGAGCCTACCAGCCTTATCTTTAATCACAGGCACTAGCATTACAGACATAATATCATTTGGCAAGACACCATGAACCAGACAGCCATTAAAGCACATGGAAAGCAAAGGGCAGAGCTTATAGCTGGCATATTTTAGATGTTCTGCAGTAATGCAGTCCATACCACAGGCTTTGTTGTTATCCAACATGTTAATGGCATCATAGACATCAGCTGCCCTAACTACCATATCTACAGAGAGATCAATATGTTCAGGATTGATTCTAACTGGGTTACTTTTAACACAGTTAAAAAGGTTACAGTAGTGCTCACGCCAACTCTCAGCTATTTTTTCTGGGCTACTAACACCTTCAATGTCAGACGGTAGGGGTGTTTTGCTGTTATTCATTACTCTGACCTCTTTCCAGAAGTTAGTAAGGTTGTTATTCTGTAGCTTCCTGGCAAGCGAGTCTGCTCTCATTGTGTTTTCATTTTTCTTAATAAAACGAAGTGCATATTTAACTCTAGCATTTGTGCGTTTTTTCATATCTAGCAATACTCCCTGTCTAGGCCTACCTACCTCTGACCAGAGTCTAAAGGCCTCTCTTGCCTCAGCGTACTGCTCAGCCACAAACTCATTCCACCCAGGTCTGATGTTGGGTACCTTACATTTGCTTTTACAAAAGGGATCACTGGAGGCAATGAGACATTTCACAATAACATCATACATGGCACAGAGTTTTTCAGCATGTTGCACATCCTTACAATTCATATCTGAGCACATTAGGGCCTCTTGAGGCAATTCAATATTATTTTAAAAAACTTTGCGCAGTGGCAGTATCGTAGCCGATGAGGTTTATCCGAGGCGCGATTATTGCTTATGAGAACAATATTCTCACAGGGCTTGACAGAGGTGTCTTTCTGTTTGGTGTCCATTCTAGATGGTAATGAGATGGAATTTCTTCATCTAGTTTTAGTTTTAGAGATACAGTGCGGAAACAGGCCCTTTCGGCCCACTGGGTCCACGCTGACCAGCGATTCCTGAACATTAACACTATCCTATACCCACTAGGGATAATTTTTACATTTACCAAGCCAATTAACCTACATACCTGTACGTCTTTGGAGTGAGGGAGGAAACCGAAGATCTCTAAACAACCTCCGCAGGTCACGGGGAGAACGTACAAACTCCGTTCAGACAAGCACCCGTAGTTAGGATTGAACCTGGGTCCCCGGCGCTGCATTCGCTGTTAGGCAGCAACTCTACCGCTGCGCAAACGTGCCGCCCATCATCTAAAAGGTGATGAATCCTTTGTTTTCCATCCAGGAAGGCTGGGAACTCGCTATATTCATTTTTAGGTATTAGAGTCATAGAGTGATGCAGTGTGGAAACAGGCTCTTCGGGCCAACTTGCCCACACCGGCCAACATATCCCAGCTACACTAGTCCCACCTGCTCGCATTCGGTCCATATCCCTCCAAACCTGTCCTATCCATGTACCTGATTAAAGGGCCTGTCCCACAGCGGGGACCTAATTGACGAGTTTAGAAGAGTTTGCCCTCGTCTCATACTCGCAGCATGGTCGACACACAATACACAATACACAATACAATTTATTTGTCATTTGAACCCCTTTGAGGTTCAAACAAAATGTTGTTTCTGCAGTCATACACACAAGAAAGAACCAAGACACAACACAATTTACACAAACCATCTCCTCCTCGCTGTGATGGAAGGCAAAAACTTATCTCTCCCCTGCACTTCCCATTCCCCTCCCGATGTCAGAGTCAAAGTCAAAGCCCCCGGCGGGCGATGGCAATTGTCCCGTGGCCATTTACGCCACGCCGGGTGATGCAAGGCCACGCTCCGGGTCTTGTTGTTGGAGCCCCCGGCGGGCGCTAGCAAAGTCCCACAGCCATTCCAAGCCGCGCGGGGCGGTGATGTAAGGCCCCGCTCCAGGTACTCTTCAACCCCGCAACTCGGGCGGGTGAAGTCGCCGTTGCGGAAGCCCCGAAAAGCGGTCTCCCAGCAGGGACCCGCGGGCTCCCGGTGTCACTGTCCACCAGACCTGCGGTAAGCCTCCGAATCCCCGGGTTCGGGTCGCAGCAGCGCGCCACCACCTCTCCACCCGCTCCGAACTCGGCCAGCTCCATGATGGTGAGTAGGTCCGCAGCTCCGTGACTGGAGCCCCAGGTCGTTCCTGCTGGAGGCCGCTCCACGGTGCTAGGCCCCAACGACAACGGAGACCCGACAGAGAAAAGGTCTCCGTGCAGGGGATAAATTTTAAAAGTTTCCCCCACCCCCCGCCCCCCGCCTCCCACACACATACCCACACAAATACACAAAAAAAATAATAAAAACCACATTCAAACGAGACAAAAAACAACAAAAAGACAGACGGACTGCAGAGGCCGCTGCGATGTGAGTCGCGCCGCCCACGAGGTCCTAGGAAGTCTTTGTAACTCTCCTTCATGCTTGAGAGTAGTCCCCGCGTACTCGAGGCCTCAGTTAGGTTGTGGCGTATTTTTCATCATGCTGAAAAATGCCCACGAGTAGAAAAAGGTCGTCATGGAAAAAATCTATGTTTTTTTACTAGTAGGTTTAGTCAAAGTAGGTCGTAGTAGGTCGGAATGTTAATCGTAGGTAATCGTGGGTAGTCAAAGGTAGTCGTAGATAGTCTTCAACATAGACGAAGGAGGTCGAAGGAGGTCGAAGGAGATCGAAGGAGGTCGTCTTCACTCTCCACTATTCGGTGTCCAATTTTCCTGTAGCTAGTCGAAGCTAGTCGAAGGATGTCGAAGGAGGTCTTCTAAATAGTCGAAGGAGGTCTTCTACATGACACTTTTTCATACTCTCTTAAACTCTTCTACACTCGCAAATTAGGTCCCCAGAGTGGGACAGGCCCTTAACTGTTTCTTAAACGTTGGGATAGTCCCAGCCTCAACTACCTCCTCTGGCAGCTTGTTCCATCCACCTACCACTCTTTGTGTGAGAATGTTACCCCTCAGATCATTATTAAATCTTTTCCCCTTCACCTTAAATCTATATTTTCTGGTCCTTAATTCATCTACTCTGGGCAAGAGACTCTGTGCATCTACCTTATCTATTCCTCTCATGATTTATGCACGTCTATAAGATCACCCCTCATCCTCCTGCGCTCCAAAGAATCGAGTCCCAACCTACTCAACCTCTCTATACAGCTCAGACCCTCTAGGCCTGGCAACATCCTTGTAAATCATCTCTGTACCATTTCCAGCTTGACAACATCTTTCCTATAATATTCTGCCCAGAACTGAACATAATGCTCTAAATGCGGTCTCACCAATGTCTTATACAACTGCAACATGATCTCCCAACTCTGTGTAAGAAGGAACTGCAGATGCTGGTTTAAACCAAAGATAGACACAAAAAGCTGGAGTAACTCAGCGGGACAGGCAGCATCTCTGGAGAGAAGGAATGGGTGACGTTTCGGGTCGAGACCTTTCTTCAACTTCTCTACTCAATACTCTGACTGATGAAGGCCAATGTACCAAAAACCTTTTTGACCACCTTATCGACTTTTGACCACCTGCGACACGACCTTCAAGGAACCATGCACCTACACTCCTCGATTCCTTTGCTCTACAATACTCCCCAGAGCCCTTCCATTCACTGTGTAGGTCCTGCCCATGTTAGACTTCCTAAAATGCAACACCTCGCATTTCTCTCTGTATTGAGGGAGTTAGTATTTGTGCAGCAAAGTGGTGATGCAGTAAAATATCAACTGTGTGTAGGAAGGAACTACAGATGCTGGTTTACACCGAAGATAGACACAAAATGCTGGAGACTGACTCAGTCTGTAGAAGGGTCTCGACCCGAAACATCACATATTCCTTCTCTCCTGAGATGCTGCCTGTCCCGCTGAGTTACTATAACATTTAGTGTCTATAAAATATCAACTATGCTCTTTGTGAATGCTGCCTTCTGCTTCTATTTCCTCTGCTCTTTTATTAATATCATAATTAGCCAGTAATGACCAGGATTGTGGGGCCAACTTCACATTTGGTTGTCTCACTAAATCTATATTAAGTAACACTTGTATTTCTGTTCCTTTCACCCTACGGGTGGTGCAGATATTGCCCAGTTTGATGGTTTACTGTATGCTGTTTATAGCATATGGGCCCTATTAGATTGGTGCCATATGGAACAGTGGAACATTTTTTGTCAACATTTGACTGGAGTCCAAACTCTAATGTCTATAGTGCATTCTTTAACACTAAATTGCAAGGTATTAAAATAGAACTTTAAAGAGTAATGGAAACTTTTGTGGCTGAGGTCTGCACCAAAGCAACAATCACCTCACTTGCAGATTTTAAAGCAAGGTACTGTACAAATAAGCTTACTGTTCTATCTTATGGCTTAATTTAGATGGCATGTAGCTCCAAGTAAAATGTAAATCTTTGTCTAACTTGAGGGTAAAAGGGCAATGCATTGACCTGAGAATTAATTCTGTAACAAAACAACTAAAACTTTGGGTAGGAAGGAACTGCAGATGCTGGTTTACACCGAAGATAGACACAAAAAGCTAGAGTAACTCAGTGAGTCAGGCAGCATCTCTGGAGAGAAGGAATAGGTGACGTTTCGGGTCGAGACCCTTCTTCAGCTGAGAGTCAGGGGAGAGGGAGTCTAGAGGTATGGAAGGATAAAGTGTGAATACGACAGATCAAAGCAGACTACGATAAGGAAATGTTAGCTGAGGGGAAGGTGACAAGGAGGCGTACAATCAGTAAAATTAATCAGGACAGCGAAACTAGTTTGGAATGGTTGTACTGGCATTAAAATGCAATTGCTGGTGAAACAGGAGGTTCAATACGGCAGAGGAAAAATATTTGATCTGGGGAGATTAAATTTAAAAAAGCGGTTTTCAAAAATGTTTCCCACAGCAGCTCAAGTGAGCTTTGCTTACTTCTAATTGGCCATCTACAGTCTTATCTACACCACAGATTGCTAGACATGTGAGCTCAGCAATACCATTACTCACTCTTGATTTCTGTCCAAATGCAGCCACAAAATCTCTTGTGTGTGCTCAAGATCAGGCTAATTGCATCTGATTGACCTTGTAATCGTTGTGTAATCAGAGCTTCACAACATTACGAATACAAATTGCCTTTAGATTGTAAACTAAAACTAAAGCTCTTGCTGCAATGTAATTGATTATTTGACATTTTCTTTATTCTAACTCACTAACTTGCATGATAAGCATGATAATACAGCATATTTATATGGATAAGTGCAGCAATTCGCCAACACTCTCCGACTGAGATCGGAAATCATCATCTCCTGAGTTGACATTGGGTTATACAGAGAGCAGTCATAATCTGTGGGAGACCAGACTGGCCAAAATGATGCCTTTGGAATGAACTAGTCATGACATTTCAAACCAACTGGCAAACATTTGTGAACATGGAAGAAAACCCTAGTAAGAAATCCAAAGCTTTGGTACGCAATAAATGACGCAGTCATATTAACTGTAAATCAATACCGACTTGAAATTCTTTTGTAAAGATTTTAATAGTCAACCACATGCAAACAACTGATTTTTTATTATTTCATGAAAAGCATTAGAAACCACTATTAAAATTATACCGCTTTTAAAAATTCCAAGATGCTTGGAAAATTAAATGCAAATAAACAATGGACCACCACACTTGAAACTATGTGTAGGAAGAAACTACAGATGCTGGTTTAAACCGGATAGAAACCAGAGCACATGGAGAAAATCCAAGTGGTTGCAGAGAGAACGTACAAACTCCATATAGTCAGGATCAAACCCGGTTCTCCGGCGTTGAAAGGCAGCAACTCTATTGCTGCTGCCACGGTGCCTCCCTGGCACAGTGTTACCCGGCACTCTAATGGCTTCACAACTAATTTTTTTTAATGCCTGTGGTGTATCAATGTTTGACGAAGCACATAACTTGCTTTGACCTGGCCCCCAGATGTAGCCTACCTGACCATTCCCTTGGCTACACTCTCTTTGTACAACACAAGGGCTAATGATGCATAGATGTGCTCAAAGGCCTTTCCAGCTCTTTTTAAATATTTTTATTAATCGGCTGTTTACAAACAATTGAAATCTATTAAAGTAATTAAATTTAAGTCTTTAATTATGGACTCACTTTTGAAGTCTTCGATCTGACTCGACTTATTTGTTTTGCTAGGTAGGCCTGAGAGGCTGGCAGATATAAGGGCCAGATATAATGGGGCAGCCATGCTGTTTAATGGTGTGGAGCTGGAGGCTAGATGTGCCAATAGACTTCCAGCAACTTCAGTAATTCCATGCTTGCATCCTAGCTTTACATCCTAGCTTTATTAATCATGTCAAATTGCTTCATAGCACTTTTTTTTGTTTTTCAGACTTGAACTCTATCTCCCATCACTCTGACCATCTTGTGACTCCATCAATATAGTCCTTTTGTTGAAATTGCCATGAACATAGAAACATAGAAAATAGGTGCAGGAGGAGGCCATTCGGCCCTTCGAGGCAGCACCGCCACCATTCATTGTGATCATGGCTGATCGTCCCCTATCAATAACCCATGCCTGCCTTCTCCCCATATCCCTTGACTCCACTAGCCCCTAGAGCTCTATCTAACTCTCTCTTAAATCCATCCAGTGACTTGGCCCCCACTGCCCTCTGTGGCAGGGAATTCCATAAATTCACAACTCTGAGTGAAAACGTTTTTTCTCTCACCTCAGTCTTAAATGACCTCCCCTTTATTCTAAGTCTGTGGCCCCTGGTTCTGGACTCGCCCAACATTGGGAACATTTTTCCTGCATCTAGCTTGTCCAGTCCTTTTATAATTTTATATGTTTCTATAAGATCCCCCTCATCTTCCCTATGAAATAAGAGTTGGTTGTGGTGCCATTTTTAGCACAGACATTGAGGGCTGAAGGGCCTATTCCTGTGCTGTACTGATCTATATGTAGGAAAGAACTGCAGCTGCTGGTTTAAATGGAAGATAGACAGAAAATGCTGTAACTCAGAGGGACAGGCAGCATGGCTGGAGAGAATGAATGGGTGATGTTTCGGGTCGAGTCCCTTCTTCAATCTGAAGAAGGGTCTCGACCCGAAACGTCTCCCATTTCTTCTCTCCAGAGATACTGCCGGTCCTGCTGAGTTACTCCAGCATTTTTTGTACTGATCTATGTTCTATGAGAAGGTTTGTTAAGGACAAGTGCAAATGTGGTGGATAGGAGAGCTTCTTGCACGTGCAATGACAACAACATTTTGTGGCAATTGATTTTTTTATGGTATGGATAATGTGATCCCTAGTAAATGCCACAAGAATATTTGAAACACATTTGGCTGTTGTCATATATATACTGTATCTGGTAGCTTTTCGTGATTTATGGTAATGAAATTTCATGGATACAAATTTATATGAATTTTGAACAAACTTGGATTTTAAATTGAATAGCAACATGGATCACTAAACAATATCCCTTCAACTTTGCAATGTCGGAACTAGACTGTCACTTTTATATTTTAACCAATCTGGTTTAACCTAAACCAGAATGATTGTTCATTTGTTATTGAGGGGCAACTTTTATATGGCCCATGCATAGGATAATACAACTGGAGAAATTCTATATTTTATAGAAATATGTAATTTCATAATTGATTAGGGATTTGAATTTTTTTAAATCTAACTCGGTATAACTAATTGAACTTGCCTATAGTTAATGGTCCTCCAAATCTGGGCACTTGATTGTGCCATCACTTCACCTGAGTTGTCAGTGGCAACTTTTATCATTACGGGCGATTATGAAAGATTGATTGATTTGATTAATAATACTTTATCGTCAAGTGTACCTTAGGTGGTTTAGGTTGCATTGCTTTGCATACAATACACAAGTATCCAAAGAGTTGCCATGTATAGGACACCGATTAAGATACAAAAGTATTCAATATAGCCCTGATGACCCCTCTTCTTTCTCGAGCCCTCCAATCCCTCTTTCTTTGTGCCCGGCGGCCGTCCTTGACTGACCGATTGCCGGCACTCATGTGGGCCGAGAGATAAGAATATGTATATTGAGGATATCCATACAGTGATTTACTGAGCAGGTTCATGTGTTTTTTTTCAATAGGTAGTTTTGTATGGTTGTCTTTCCGATATTGACTACCTATTCGCAATAAAGCCACGAGTGTAGCAAACTAAAATAAGTTAAAATTATATAAAATTTAAGACTTGGACCAATAATTAATTGTCATCAAAACGGAACACGGTACTCCCGATGCAGCCTCGCCAACACCTTGTACAACTGAAACACATGATTGTGGGCTTTGCACGATCTCCCTGTGACTGTGTAGGTTTCCTTTTGGTGATGTGGTCTCCTTTCACATCAGACGAGTGTTAGAATCTGTGGGTGTGTGAGTGTGTGTGAGTGTGGTTGGGAGAAAATAAAATGGGATTGTTGTAAGATTAGGGGATAGTGTGAAGATAGTGTGAACGGGACGACAGATGGCACAATGGGCTAAGTGTTCGGCTGGCAACCGGAAGGTAGCCGGTTCGAATCCCGCTTGGAGTGCATACTGTCGTTGTGTCCTTGGGCAAGACATTTCACCCACCTTTGCCTGTGTGTGAATGTGTGTGAATGTGTGTGAGTGATTGGTGGAGGTCGGAGGGGCCGTAGGCGCAGATTGGCAGCCACGCTTCCGTCAGTCTGCCCCAGGGCAGCTGTGGCTACAGAAGTAGCTTACCACCACCGAGTGTGACTGAGGAGTGAATGAATAATGCGATGTAAAGTGCCTTGAGTATTAGAAAGGTGCTATATAAATCCCATCCATTATTATTATTATTATTAACTATGAGGGCTGAAGGGCCTGTTCCCATGCTGTATAACTGTGACACAAATCTTTGGCACAATGCCGTCCTCCCCATCCTGGCAACTATTGTCTAAATGGAGATGGTAAAAGACATTGTTAGAATTGTCAGATGTTAATATTTGATTGTTTGACATCTATTTGTAGATCACGATGTTAGAACATCAATAATGTGTAGATAGTGGTGTAGGATTCATTTGTGGCAAATGTCAATTTTGGGTGGTTGTTTAATTACATTATGAAAAATTATTGTGCAGAAGCTTTTGATGGGTTGACTCAAAACATCACCTATTCCTTTTCCCCAGAGATGCTGCCTGACCCGCTGAGTTACTCCAGCATTTTGTGTCTCTCTCCTTTGCATATCTCATCTTGATAAGTCTGCTCAAATGGTGAAACTACTGACGACATTACTCCACAGTGTGGGCATGGTCTCTGCAGCCAGACCCTATCCTAGCTGCCATCCTCGCTCTCCTAATGCAATCTTGTGGGATGTTCCATTATCCCTGTAGTGCAATCCCCTCGCCTCCCTATGTGTAAAGTGTTAATGAGCACATAGATGGGGTAAAAAACAGTGAATGGAATATATATCTCCACAGCCCTGTCGCCTTCTGCTGACTCCATTTTGATACCAGTGCACAACATGTTGTGTCCCTGCCTGCCAAGGTGGTTTGTATTTTGTAAAACGGCGCACGTTTCAGCGCAGATCTGAGTTAGAAACAACCCGGTACTTTTTAGTTGAAATATTTTTGATCAGATTTGCATTCTTTTTGTGGGCTAGTCAAGATGATGTTTATACAATACCAAGAATGCAAGTAGCATATCAGAAATGCATTATAGAATTTCTGGGCAATTTTGTGTGATTTATTTTGCTTTCGGCAGGAATTTCAAGGACTAAAATAGAAACTCATTGAGTGTGTGATTTTTGAAGCATGATCCACTCTCTGGTCGGTGGTTTGAGATTGGTTGACTATGTTTGTGTTTTATGAATTGCCTTCCCAGCTGATAACCATTAGAACATAGAAAACATAGAAAATAGTTGCAGGAGTTGGTCATTTGGCCCTTTGAGACAGCTCCGCCATTCAATATGATCATGGCTGATCATCCAGAATAAGTACCCAGTTCCTGCTTTCTCCCATATCCCTTGATTCCATTAGCCCTAAGAACTAAATCTAATTATCTTGAAAACATTCAGTGAATTGGCCTCCACTGCCTTCTGTGGCAGAGAATTCCACAGATTCACAACTCTCTAGGTGAAAGGTTTTTCCTCATCTCAGTCCTAAATGGCCTACCCCTTATTCTTAAACTGTGACCCCTGGTTCTGGACTCCCCCAACATGGGGGACATTTTTCCTGCATCTAGCCTGTCCAATTGCTTAGAATTTTATATGTTTCCATGAGATCTTCTCTCATCCTTCTGAATTCCAGTGAATACAAGCCCAGTCGATCCATTCTTTCATCATATGTCAGTCCCGCCATCCCGGGAATTTACTTGGTGAACCTATGCTGCACTCCCTCAATAGCAAGAATGTCCTTCCTTAAATTAGGAGACCAAAAGTGCACACAATACTCCAGGTGCAGTCTCACCAGGGCCCTGTACAACTGCATTAGGACCTACTTGCTGCTATACTTAAGTCCTCTCGCTATGAAGGCCAGCATGCCATTTGCTTTCTTCACTGTCTGCTGTACCTACATGCTTACTTTCTGTGAGTGATGTACAAGCACACCCAGGTCTCGATGGACCTCCCCTTTTCCTAATCTGACACCATTCAGATAATAATCTGGCTTGTTCTTGCCACTAAAGTGGATAACCTCACATTTATCCACATTATACTGCATCTGCCATGCATCTGCCCACTCACCCAACCTTTCCAAGTCACGCTGCAACCGCATAGCATCCTCATCACACTCACACTGCCACCCAGCTTTGTATCATCCGCAAACTTGGAGATGTTACATTTAATTCTTTCTTCTAAATCGTTAATATCTATTGTAAATAACAGGTCCCAGCACTGAGCCTTACGGCACCCCACTAGTCACTGCCTGCCATTCTGAAAAGGACTCGCTAATTCCTACTCTTGTCTGCCATCCAGTTCTCTATCCATGTTTATTATTCTGGGAGACTTTAATCATTGCAACCTCAAGAAAAACATACCAAAACTGTATCAGTTTGTGACTTTCCCAACTAGAGGAAATAAGATACTGGACCACTGCTAGAGTAATATCAAAAATGCTTTTATAGCTGAACCAATACCCCACTTCGGCAAGTCTGACCACCTGGCAATTCGGCTCAAGCCCACCTACACCAAGAGGCTTAAGGCACAGCCAGTCCCAGTCAGAACTGTTAACACCTGGACGGACAGTGCACAGGCTAGCCTGCAGGGATGTTTAGAGGCTACAGACTGGAACATCTTTAAGGTGGCCACAGATGACATTCATGAATACACAGAGGCTGTGAGTGACTACATCAGCTGGTGCACATCTATATGTGCCCCTCCCAGAACTGTGCGTGTGTTTCCAAACCAGAAACCTTGGTTCAATGGAAACATAAAACAGAAGATCAGGAAAAAGCAGGAAGCTTTTAAGTCAGGAGATCAAAGGGAGTACAAGAAAGCCCGGTACGAGCTACAGAAGTCCATCAGAGCTGCAAAGAGGGCTTATTCCCAAAAACTTGAAAGCTTTTACCTAAGTAACAACACACGCAGTATGTGGCAGGGAATCCAAGCAGTCACAAACTACAAGAAAACAGTACCAACCACAGACCCCCAGGATGTCACCCTCCCAGACAGCCTTGATACCTTCTACACCAGGTTTGACAGACTGAACACAGACACCCCCTCAAAAGCCCCCTGCAACCCCACGGACACTGTTTTTCAGGTGACACCCATACAGGTCCTGAAAGCTCTGAGGCAGGTGAACCCCCACAAGGCTGTGGGACCAGATGGCGTCCCTCCTAAAGTTCTGAAGGCCTGTGCAGAACAACTCACTGGAGTGTGTGTAGACATCTTCAATCTGTCTTTAAACCAAGCAGTGGTCCCCCGTATTTTTAAATTTTCCACCATTGTACCAGTTCCAAAAAAAACAAACCCATCCACCCTGAATGACTTCAGGCCAGTGGCACTCACGCCAGTTGCCATGAAGTGTCTAGAAAAACTGGTTCTCACACATATCAATCACATGGTCCCGGGCACGATCGACCCCCTCCAGTTCGCCTATCGCCCCAACCGCTCAGTGGACGACGCAGTGGCCATTGCTTTACACCACATCCTGCAACACCTGGACAGCAGAGGAACATACGTCAGAACGCTGTTCCTGGATTACAGCTCGGCTTTTAACACCATTCGCCCGGGCAGGCTGACTGAGAAGCTGAAAGACCTCGGCGTCCCGACTCCCACCTGCAACTGGATCTTGGATTTCCTGACTGAAAGACCACAGGTGGTGAGGATGGGAAGGAGGGTGTCTGCAGAGCTCACCGTCAGCACAGGATCACCACAAGGCTGCTGTCTCAGTCCCAAACTTTTCACCCTGTACACACACGACTGTGTCTCCACCCAGGAAAATACCATCATTATTAAGTATGCGGATGATACCACCATCCTGGGCCTCATCAAGGGGGGGGGACGAGTCGGGCTACAGGAGTCTGGTGAACGACATTCTTGCCTATGGTGAGGTGAACGACCTAAGCCTCAACACAGACAAGACAAGAGAAATAATAATGGACTTCAGAAAAAATCCACCCCCCCTGCAGCCCCTCATCATCAAGGGGACTGTGGTGGAGAGGGCTGACAGTTACAGATACCTGGGATTACAAGTAACATCAGATCTGAACTGGACTTTGAACACTGCAGCCACAGTGAAAAAAGCCCAGCAGAGACTGTACTTCATCAGGCTCAGAAAAGCTGGTCTGCACTGTCGCCCTCTCACCCAGGTCTACAAAGGACTGATAGAGAGCATCCTCACCACAGGCATCACGGTGTGGTATGGAAACACCACACAGACAGAGAGGAAGGCTCTGCAAAGAGTCATAAAGACTGCAGAGAGGATTATCAGAACGGAACTCCCCTCCATGGACACAATCTACACACAGCGCTGTCAAAAAAGAGCAGAGAGAATCATCAGAGACACACTACATCCAGCTCACTCCCTGCTCAAACACAAAAACTGCACATACAACCTCAGGCACAGACGAGCGGACAGTATCGCCACAAACAGAACACGCTTTTTTAAGAGCATCTTCCCTGCAACAGTGAGACTCTTGGCCAAAACAAAACAAAATGAACTGATGTCCTGATATAGGGGTTGTGCAAGTTACAATGCTCTCACTTTCCCCTTTATATAGGGTTTTAGGCATTTTCCTTTTATATTTCTAGAGTAGTATATGTTTTTATAGATTATGTGTCTTCTGTGTGTCTTTTTAATTTTTAATTTGACTTGACTCTCTGAATAACCGCACAAGAGTTCCTACGTGTGTAAGCACAAATGGCAAATAAAGTTTTTGACTTTGACTTGACCCCCAATACCATGTGCTCTAATTTTGCACACAAATCTCTTGTGTGGGACCTTGTCAAAGTTCAGATACACCACATCCAATGGCTGTCCCTTATCCATTCTACTTGTTACATCCTCAAAAAATTCCACAAGATTAGTCAAGCATGATTTCCCCATCATAAATCCATGCTGACTTTGACCAATCCTGTCACAGCTTTCCAAATGCGCTGCTATAACATCTTTAATAATCGACTCAAGCATCTTCCCCAATATCGATGTCAGCCTAACTGGTCTATAATTCTCCATTTTCTCTCTCCCTCCTTTCCCATTGAAGCTTTGGACATATAATGTCCAAAGATACTAAGACTCTTGATCGCTGCTTATGTACCTTGTGTCCACAATGAGCGAAGCTGGAAAAAAGCCATGTTCTGGATGATGTTGTCTCAGGCTTTTTGGCTAAAATCAATAAATGGTTAACAAACGACAACTTGTAGTTCACTACCACACATCATCCTGAAGATAACCAAGCTGTTATCTGTAGGTCAGAGGCTTTAAATGATTGAACGATTTATGGTACAGGATGATTTTTGTCACTCCTCAAAAAGGAATCTAATGGCTTCAGTTGTTAAGTACAGTGCAGTTAGTGTCTTGCTCTTTTGCTTCCGCACATGTGTATTCACGCACACAACTCGATAACTTTTTTCCAACATCTACAGCCAACCCAGCTGTAGGTTTGGACTGCTGGATGGATAGCGCTGGATGAAAGCTCCTGGACCTGATGGTATACCTGATCGAGTTCTTAAGACCTGTGCAGACCAACTGCCATGAGTTTTTGCAGGCATTTTCAACCTCTCACTTCTGAGGTCTGAGGTTCCCACCTGCTTTAAGAGGGCATCAATAATACCAGTGCCCAAGAAGAGTAAGGTGACGTGCCTCAATGACTATCGACCAGTGGCACTAACGTCTGTGGTGATGAAGTGCTTTGAGAGGTTGATTATGGTGCACATCAACTCCTACCTTGACAAGAACCTCGTCCCACTACAGTTCGCATACCGCCACAACAGGTCAACGAAGGATGCAATTTCACTGGCTCTCCACTCCGGATTGGACCACGTGGACAATAAAAACACTTGCGTCAGGCTGTTGTTTATAGATTACAGCTCGGCGTTTAATACCATCATCCCTTCCAAGCTGGTTACCAAGCTCACGGAACTGGGCATCTGCGCATCCTTCAGCAATTGGATCCTCGACTTCCTCATCCACAGACCACAGCCTGTCCGAATTGGTGGAAACACTTCATCCTCAGTAACAATTAGCATGGGAGCACCTCATGGCTGCGTGCTCAGCCCCCTGCTTTACTCACTCTATACTCATGACTGCGTAGCCAAACATAGTGCGAACTTCATCATCAATTTCGCCGACGACACCACTGTTGTTGGGACGAATCACAGATGGGGTCGAGTCATAGTATAGAAGTGAGATCGACCGACTGACCAAATGGTGCCAGTCCAACATCCTGGCTCTCAACATCAGTAAGACCAAGGAACTGATTGTGGACTTTGTTTGGGGAAGGATCAGGTTCCACAATCCTGTTCACATCAATGGGACAATGGTGGAGAGGGTCAAAAACTTCAAATTCCTGGACGTGCATATTTCCAAAGATCTTTCCTGGACCCAGCACACTGATGCAATCATAAAGAAGGCACATCAGCGACTCTACTTCCTGAGAAGATTACGGCGATTCAGCATGTCGAAGAGGATTCTCCTAAACTTCTACAGGTGCACGGTAGAGAGCATTCGGACTGGTTGCATCGTGGCCTGGTTCGGCAACTTAAACGTCCAGGAGCGAAAAAGACTACAAAAATTGTGACCACTGCCCAGTCCATCACTGGCTTTGACCTCCCCACCATTGAAGGGATCTATTGTAGTCACTGCCTCAAAAAGGCAGCCAAAATCATCAAAGACCCACACCACCTGGCCACACACTCATCTCACCATTGCCATCAGGAAGAAGGTACAGGAGCCTAAAAACTGTAACGTCCAGGTTCAGGAACAGCTTCTTCCCTACAGCCATCACGCTGTTAAGCACAACAATGAATATGCTCTGAGCTCTGAACTGCAAAAGACTATATTATTATTGCACTATATTTGTTATTTATTGATCTTTTTCTTTTTTTTTCTCTTCCTCCATTATGTACTATGTTTACATATTCACATATTCTGTTGTGCTGCAGCAATTAAGAATTTCATTGTCCCATCCGGGACATATGACAATAAAACACTCTTGACTCTTTTGACTCTTGTCTCAATATTCCTGGATGGCCCCTTGTATTTCACTTGGCTGTGAACCTCAGATCTTGGTTTAGTTTAGAGATACGGCGTGGAAACAGGCCTTTCAGCCCACCGAGTCCACAACGACCAACAATCCCCGCACACAAACACTATCCTACACACACTAGGGACAATTTACATTTATATCAAGACAATTAACCTACAAACCTGTATGTCTTTGGCGTGTGGGAGAAAACCGAAGATCTCAGAGAAAACCTATGCAGGTTGTGGGGAGAATGTACAAACTACACACAGACAAGCACCCATAGTCAAGATTGACCCCGAGTCTCTGGTGCTGTAAGGCAGCAACTCTCCCGTTGCGCCACTGTGCTATTGGTGAATTTTGGAATGAGGTTTGTGACTTGGAGGGGGTAGGGGCCAAATGTACGCAGATGGGATTTGCTCGGATGGGACACCTTGGTCGGCAGAGACTAGTTGGGCCATAAGCCTGTTTCATTGTTGTATGAATCTATCATACACTTTCATTTGTACCTCCCTTTCTTAACTATGTACAGTAGACTTCCTTGTGCCACAATCTTTGTGCAAGATCCTTTCCCATCACCTTTAACTAGTAACAAATGGTAATAATTAGCAACAAATGATGATAAATTAAGTCCTTTAGCATTGGTTTAAAATTATCTGGTAGTGAAGAAACAGCCTTGGGCAAATTTCACATTATTCTACCCATCCTTCTGGGAGAAAACATGTCACGGACCAGAGAGCCTGCACTTGGAGTAGTGCGTGGAGTTCTGGTTGCCAACTCTGGAAAGGATGTGATGAAACCAGAAAGGGTGCATAAAATATCGATGAAGATCTTGGCAGAACTAGAAGGCTTGAGTTATCAAGAGAGATTGAGTAGGCCAGAATTGTTTTCCTTGGAGCATAGGAGGCTGAGCACCTTTATAGAGGTTTATAATATCATGAGGGACAAAGATAAGATGAATGGTCCGTCATTTTCCCATGGTAGGAGAGACTATAACGAGAGGGTATGGGTTTAAAATCGAGGAGAAAGATTTAAACCCGAGGGTCAACTTTTTCCACAGAGGGCATGGGCATGAAGAACAAGCTGTCTGAAGAAGTGGTAGAGATGAGAAATTACGATGTTTAAAAAACATTTGTTAGGAGGGACATAGGCCAAATATGGCATTGGGCTAGGGTATGCAACTTTTATGGAATTGATTAATTGGGCTGAGATTATTGTTTCCATGCTGTATGACTCTGACTGCAATTTTAAGCCTATCAATTTGTGATTTATCCTTGAAATGGCTATGGTACACTTCCAAAATATTAAATTATGATATTCTCTGTACATTGTCCTTTTAATTGGAGCGCAGCTCAGAAATTGTGTGAATTAAAATTGAATCCAGTTTTCTGGTCAGGACTGGAAGAAATAGGTTATATAGACTGTGCAACATATATATATATATGCCTGTGTTTGATTCTGATGAAAGCCCAGTGAGTAGCAGATATATTATGCAAGTTAGGTTTTAAATGTCATGCGGTGAAAGGAATGTAATGCAGCAACAAATATGAAGCTCTTTTCAAGCTGAGCAATTGGAGGATAGTTGTTCCCAAAAAGACAGCTGCATGTTTTAGTCTCCATCTGTTTCAGAAGCATGCTCTGGGGTGATATTCTAGGGTGTCATAATGTCATAAGTGATAGGAGCAGAATTGAGTCATTCAGCCTATCAAGCCTACTACCCCATTCAATCATGGCTGATCGATCTCTCCCTTCCATTCTCCTGCCTCTCCATAACCTGTGACACCGGTACTAATCACGAATCTATCTATCTCTGCTTTTAAAATACCCACTGCCAGCCTCCACAGATTTCTGTGGCAAAGAATTCTTTGTTTTGCATACCATACACTAATGGGGCTTTCTCACGGGGCGACTTGACGCAAGATGTAACCAGAGTGAAGTGGTCGTGGTCTAGCACGATATCACACGATATAACGGGGGGTAGATAAAGAGTTCCCACGGTACTCGGCATTTCTGTTATTTGTGCGAGTGACTTGTCCGTCTCCCGAGCTTTCCCGTTAAATCTTGAATGAACATTGTGAACTACACGTGGCACAAATGATGTCACTTTTTTTTTCACACACTATAAATATCCTCCCTTGGTTGAATTGGCTCATTTGGAGACATGCCTATACTAAGTAGTTTCGAGTACAGGATGGTGGGTTTTTTCATTGACGCGCTGTATGCAGCAGCCCACTATGTGCATCGAGGACGCTTGCGTGAAGGCAGAAGGGAGAGATTAATTAAAAAGAGAATTAAGAGGAAGTCTCACTGGGTGTGAAAGAGCAAAGAGGCCATCTCTGCGCTTACTACAATTCACAATTGGGGAGTGTGCCGTGGCAGGACAGCTATATTGATGGGTAGCCGACCACAGGAACACTACTGCATGTTAGCAGAAATGCATAGCAAATAAGCTGACTTTCTAGTGTTGTCCTCTGAAAAGTGCTTCCTATAAGATGTTCGTCCGCAAAACCTGCCATTTAGCACATTGCATTGTCCCTTTTAATGCCTGAGTTTAGGCTTGTTGCGGAGGTTAATGAATATAATGTGTTTAAAATAATCTAGCGTGCCTCATTTGTTGATTTTCGTGTTTGCGAGGCCCTTTTATAGACAAATGTTTGGTGTGATGCACCTTCTCTCAATATGTGCAAGAAGTCGTCTTTTTATATTGTCAAATAGGAATAAAGACTTTGTCTCACATTTACCGTGCTGATTGGCTTATTTTATTTTCTACCGAGAGGTGAAACTTTCAAACGTTTAAATAGCTCAACAATTGATGGACCTGAACACTCAAAAATGAAACTTAATGAAAATGTGATTATTTCACCTCCCTTCAACTATTTTGTGTTTCAGCATGAGAGGGATTATAACATTAGAGACATTCATCTTGTAGTGATGTGTTAATGAAGAATTGCAGACATCAAGCTGATAGTAAAAAATATATTTATTTAACAATGAGGTAAACAAGCACTGACAATCAAACTGCTGAGGTAAAAGCTTTATCACACTTCAGGCTATCATAAAATGTGGAGCCACCAACAGAAACAAAGTAATGCCCAAGAGGAAAAGACACACATATTAAAATACAGACATTTATAAAGGATATTGAGAACACCTTTTTTACTCGCCTTCTGCCCCCTCTGTCCAGCTTCCGGGTTTACCGTTCGCAGGAGTTCCCACGGTACCCGCAAGAGTTATTACGGATATCGCACGGATATCGCACTGGCCACTACGTTCATATAATGTTGCAATGCTCAACCACAAGTGTACAAGTCACTCTTGGAGAAATTCAAGCTTGCTTGAATTTTCTCCCGAGTCACCAAGTTACACGATTACCTGCCGTTAGCGCCACGGTGGTCCACGGTGGTCCACGAATGCCGTACTGTTATCGCACGAGGTTCCCACGATGTTAAACTCTGGTTAACTCTTGCGTCAAGTCGCCCCGTGAGAAAGGCCTATAAGTATGCAAAGAGTCACCACATATAGGGCGCTGACAGGGTTACAAAGTGTTCAATATAGTTCCAATGGTCCCTCTTTGTTCATGGCCCTCTTCCCTCTCTCCCCCCACGCCCCACCCCCCACCCCCCACGCCGGGTCCTTCTTTGTTGTCTTTGCGACACACCCTTGTCTGACCTCTGACCTCTGGCACATCGCCGTCCGTTCCAACCTCCAGCACTTACGTTTGTCTTATTTGCCTATTCTGATCCACCTCCCTGTGAAAGCCCTTATGAAGTGAATGGTTCAATGCACAAAAGTGGTCAGAAACAAGTCAAGAAGGTGACATTTCCTATTTTGAATTTTTTTTTAATGATTTTTCGTTTCCCAGAAAGAAACCCTTCCAGGATTTATTTTATTACTATTGACACATATTCGCTCTCAAATTGCAGCTGGGTTAATAAAAAAAAACTATGTGTTAGTTGAACCACCTACTGCAATTTATTTTGGTACATTCTTCCAAAACTAACTTTTATTTCCACAATTGGGTTGGGGGGGTTTGCTGAACTTTTCCATATGAGCTTAAATTGGAATCCATACGAAGTACAAACTTCTGCTTGCACGCCTGGTTTCCAGAGAGATTTGGTGCTTTTGCATTCTATTATGCCTGACAACAACCACTTTCAATATGTATTTTCCACATGTTGAGAGCAAGGGAAATGATGGCTCCAGCTTGTGAGACAAAATCCCACAAACTTTTAAACTTTTTAATCTCTTCCTCGAACGGTGACGCAACCTTTCCCTTGTCGCGTCTCCGTTTTGCTGGGGCCTAACATCGTGGAGCTGGCGGCCTCCAACCGGAATCGACCTGAGGGCTCCAGTCGCAGAACCTGCGGACTCACCTACTACTCACCTACCATCACGGAGTTGGCTGACTCGGAGGCTGTGGTGGCGGCGACCCGACTGCGGAGCTTCGGAGGCCTCGGCCGCAGGCCCTGTGGACGGCAAAATTAGGAGCTCGCAGGTCCCTGGTGGGAGACCCATTTCTGAGAGCTCCCGCAACGACAACTTCGCCCGCCCCGAATCACGGGGTTTGAATCGGCCCGTCGCAGGGCCTTACATCGCCCGGTGCTGCTTAATCGGCCACGGGACTTACCAACGCCCGCCGAGGGCTTTAACATCAGGAGCCTCGATTGCCTCGACACGGGAGACGAACAAAGAACAGGGAAGAGATAAGCCTTTTGCCTTCCATCACAGGGAGGAGGTGTTTGGAGATTCACTGTGATGGATGTTTGTGTGAAACTGTGCTAATTGTGTGTTATGTTTATTTTACTCTCAAGAGAGAGCTAGATAGGGCTCTTAAAAATAGCGGAGTCAGGGGATATGGGGAGAAGGCAGGAACGGGGTACTGATTGGGGATGATCAGCCATGATCACATTGAAAGGTCTCTCGAAGGCTCTCTTGCTGGCTCGAAGGGCCGAATGGCCTACTCCTGCACCTATTGTCTATTGTTTATTGTTATGATTGCAGGGAACAACATTTTGTTCAAACCTCTGTTTGTTTGAATGACAATAAAGGCAATTTGAATTTGTATTTGCATTTGTATTTAGACTTTAGAGATACAGTTGCAGAAGCAGGCCCTTCGACTCAGAGTCTAAGCTGACCAGCGATCGCCCTGCACTACACTTCACACTAGGGACAATTTGCAAGTTTACTGAAGCCAATTAACCTACAAACCTGTTTGGCCTTGGAGTGTGTGAGGAAACTGGAGCACATGGTCACAGGGAGAACGTACAAACTCTGTACAGACAGCGCCCGTAGTCAGAATCGAACCCAGGTCTTTGGTGCTGTTAGGCCGCAACTCGACTGCTGCGTCACCATGCGCCCTTTCAAAGCCCTGAAATATGTTATATTTTCTTTTTCCTCCTAATTCCTTGCAGCGAGCCCTTTGCTCTGCACCCCATGCCAGTTTGGGACTATACAGAGGCTGTGTAATGTGGGTTGTTGACATAATCCCACCCTCCACTCCCAACCCCAAAAAAACTTCACCAAAGGATTTCATGATAACCACCCTTGAATCATTGAAATTACAAGGTCGGCATGAGCTGTGAGTCATTGATGTCAACGTGTAGCATTCAGTAAAGGGTGGACTGCCAAAATTCCATGCAATTGGCAAGGTTAGGAAGGGTTTGTCAAACAACATGTGGTGTTAACTTCACTAGAGTTAAAAGTAGTTCAGAAAGTCAGGATGACTATTTTTTCGATTTGTGGGACAGTTATTTTCCCCCACTTTCCCCTCTTGAACATGCATTTCTGCTATCTTCATGTATTAGTAATCTGTGCTGCTATCCCTTTCCAGTGCCTGTTTAGTGTAAATCATAGATAGACGCAAAGCGCTGGAGTATCTCAGCGGGTCAGGGAGCATCTCTGCGGTATATCTTTGGTATATACCAGCATCTGCAGTTCCTGTCTACACACATAGTGTAAATTGTACTTGCTTCCAGATGCCAATGTGTAATCCAATTGTCACAATTAAAATCTGTCGTAAAATAGAAAATCTGAGTTGCTGTTGAGATAAAGGCAGAAAATGCGAGAAATAATGGGTTGTTCTGCGTGTTATGGGTAGGAGCGTCATGTTCTCTATCTTGGTCGTTGTCTTTGTCTCTGTATATACAGTATTCTTAAACAATGACCAGAGAAATGATATAAATGTCAATTCTCTGCACATTTATGTCAAGCGTTGAAACATACATGGCTGACTTAGTTTAAAATAGTTCAGAGTTGAGAAAGCAAATTGTGAATTAAATCCAGTGCTGCCTTGAAGGAAGTTACAGGGAGCTGGCAGTCACTGGCTTCTTCTTCTTCTTCTTCTGTGTCCATCTTCCATGTTTCAAATGTTGACATCGCTGTCATCGTCCGTCCTGAAAAGGATGCAAGCTTCCGGCGATAATCAGTGGGAGCCATCACTTGTTGCGATAGATGATGGTGGTAGCTGACGATCTAGCACATCAGGGTGCTAAGAAACTGTTCCCTGCAGATGCATTTTGGAAGGGAAATCAGTAATATAACTGGAGATTTTTTTTGTTAGTGTTATAGAATAAATGAAACATAAATAAGAATTATTTTTAATGTGTAGGGAGACTATATTATTTTCCTTAAGATCATCAACATCATATTCTGCACATGCCCGTTCACTTACTTGTATGAGCTTTTTAACTTTTCTTTTGGGAGTTTTTCCAAGTGAAAAATAATTGAGCACAATGTTCCTTTCAAATAATAAAAACACAATATTTGCCTAAACATGGCCGTTTCTAGTTTATATGAAGTACAAGATAACTTGATCTTGAGTATCTTCACTATTTCATTTGTATTTCATTAGTTTTCCAGCTTTTTAATAATGTTTTGATAAACTGTTTGCATTTGTGATTTAGAATCTACTTTGTGATGTAGAGACCTACTATGCTGCTTTCAATTTAGAAAATCTATTAATTGTCCCCCAGGAGATGATTTTGGACACCTTCCTTCTATCTTTTTAGATTTACCTCCCATAATGATTTATTAGAATATTCTATGAAGGATATCCATGACTGGGATGAATGGCCAGGCAAGTGAAATATTGATCAACATCAGCTCTGTATGCCACTGAAATATTGCATAGTGTGCTGAACTGCGAAATTGCATATTAATAATCCCAAAGCAGGAAAACGCTGACAAGTTTTGAGTGAATTTTCCATGTTTTACGATGGCATCTTATCAAGCATAGTCAGCGTTGAGCGGTTTGAGAATGTCATATCTCATTTATTTCGGTTTTTTGGCAAGAAAATAAAGGCAGGTTGATGAAGTTAGCATGTTTCTTGTAGAGTACATGGATTTGTGTGAGTTGTTTGACAAGGTGCCAGCAGGCCAGCTGATCAGAGAGGTGACAGACCTTGATATCCGAGGGGACGAGGAATGTTGGATCTCAAACTGACGCAGTGACCAGAGCCAAATAGCAATATTTTTACATTTTTGCTGGAGGACTGTTTCAAGTAAATCGAGTTTTAATGGTATGGTGAGATATAGGTACAATGAAAACTGTCTTGCAACAGGGTTACAGGCACATTATCTGAGACTACACATGCAAATATAAATTGTACATACATTGCACGTATAGATAGAGCTCTCGGGGCTAGTGGAATCAAGGGATATGGGGAGAAGGCAGTCATGGGTTATTGATTGGGACCGCTCAGCCATGATCGCAATGAATCGCGGTGCTGGCTCGAAGGGCCGGATGGCCTCCTCCTGCACCTATTTTCTGTGTTTCTATGTATATTTTGCAAGATAGTGAAAATAAAAATACTATTTGTGTTGGGAGGGGGGGGGGGGGGGGGGGGGGGGGGGGGGGGGGCAACAAGTGCGAAACATAAATTTCAGAAAACAAGTCGAGGACAGAGCAAGAGGTGATCCTTAATGTTCCGTTTAATTAGGTAGGATTAGGGTCGTGTGGGCTGGCTAAAGAACCTGATAGTTGTGGGAAAGCAAGAAATGGACACAAAAAGCTGGAGTAACTAAGCGGGTCAGGTAGCATCTCTGGAGAAAAGGTATAATTGACGTTTCGGGTCGAGACCCTTCTTCAGATTGAGAATTAGGGGAAAGGGGAAACAAGAGATAGACGGTGATAAAGAGAGATATAGAACAATTGAATGAAAGATATGCAATGAGTAACAATGATCAAGGAAATGTGGAGCCCATAATGGTCCATTGTTGGCTGTGGGCTAGGAGATTACGAGTTATACAGACAGTGATACTCAACAGGATGACAGTGAAACTAGTACGACGACTATGGTGGGGGACGGATGGAGAGAGGGGATGCACGGCTCCCAAGCAAAATATGAAGGTAGACAAAAATGCTGGAGTAACTCAGCGGGTGAGGCAGCATCTATGGAGCGAAGGAATAGGTGATGTTTCGGGTCGAGATTCTTCTTCAGACTGATGTGAGGTTGGGGGGGGGCGGGAAGAAGAAAGGAAGAGGTGGAGACAGTGGGCTGTGGGAGAGTTGGGAAGGGGAGGGGAAAGAGGGAGAAACTAAGGACTACCTGAAATTGGAGAAGTCAATGTTCATACTGCTGGGGTGTAAACTACACAAGCAAAATATTAGGTGGTGCTCCTCCATTTTACGGTGGGACTCACTCTGGCCATGGAGGAGGCCCAGGACAGAAAGGTTGGATTCGGAATGGGAGGGGGAGTTGAAGTGCTGAGCTACCGGGAGATCAGGTTGGTTATTGCGAACTGAGTGGAGGTGTTGGGCGAAGCGATCGCCAAGCCTCCGCGTGGTCTCACCAATATAGAGCAGCTGCCACCTAGAGCAGCGGATGCAATAGATGAGGTTGGAGGAGGTGCAGGTGAACCTCTGCCGCACCTGGAATTATGAAAGCGAAAAATGAGGTGCATTTCTTCCAATTTGCGTTTACCCTCACCCTGACCCCAACCCCCACCCTTGTCATGTCTCAGCATTCCCCCCCCACCTCTCCCTTTCGGAAACATATTCATTGGAATGAAAACTGCAACATTTTTTAATAAACACTAATTTATTCTGTGCATTGGGACATGATATATTGGACAATTTAAGCTACTTAATTAATTTTTTGCAAGTAAGGAGAGTACTGACTTCCCCCCTAAGTTTATTATGTCATCAAAGGTTGTCATCTCCATCCCTTCCCATCCCACTCGCTATCTTTTCTCCCCACCCGACCCATTACCACTAAAAGGCTTTGTGTACATCTGTTCATTTAATTCCAGTTTAGTGAATGTTGGTCACATCCACAGCTTGTGGCACAAAGGGTCATTTTGTGCATTCAAGAGGTCCAAACTGAATTTAAATTGATTTTCAGTTGTCAGACATTCAGGTACCCATATCCATATATCAGTTTGAAGATGGGCCCAACCCGAAACATACCTTTCTACGTTCTCCAGAGAAGATGGCTGACCTCCTGAGGCACTCCAGCACTTTGTGTCATTTAAAAAAAAATGTAAACCAGCACCTGCAGTTCCTTGTTTCTACTGTCAGACTTTCAATGTTGCCCAAGTCCCTTTTGGAAAGTGTTTGCCAATTTTTGATTAGTTTTGTCATCTGGCATTTAAGAGTTAATAATATTTATAGTGAAGGTAATAATTTCAAAGTGTATTGTCCTTTTGTTTGTCCTTACAGGGCATGGCCTTTACTTTGGAGGAGAGGCTGCAATTGGGCATCCATGGCTTATTACCTCCAAGTGTTATCAGCCAGGATATTCAGGTCCTACGAGTGCTGAGGAACTATGAAATGACGAAAGATGACTTTGAACGGTAAGATGAATAAAAAAAATTATATTTAACTTTTGAAAGAATGCCTTGCCTAAAGTGAAATGGCAATCTATGTTTTTTTAAAGCTGGGCTGTATACATTGTTCTAACATCTGAATATTGTTCTAGTCTTAATATCCTTTCATTTACTAAGAATACGTATATTAAAAGGCTATTTAATAAACTGATTATGGAAAAAAATAGCAAGAAGACCACATGCAACAACCTGTGGTGAAGATAGAAATACCAATGACTAAATGTTACCATAATGATGTCTGGATTGGGGGAAATTAACTCCAGCTAGAGGTTGGACAGACTTGGATTATTTTCTCTGGAACACTGGAGATTAAGGGGGGGGGGGGGCTGATGGACAGACAGGGTAGACAGTCAGAATGGGAAAATAAAATGCTAAAGGGCATAGCTTTAAGGTGAGAGGGGAAAGATTTTAAAAATATATAAACTTTACATTGAGGCTGGTGATTACATGGAATGTGCTGCTGGGGATGGTAGTTGAGGCAGATACGATAGTGACATTTAGAAGTACTGGATAGGCATATGGATATGCAGGGAATGGGGGGGATATGGTTTGTGTGCAGTTAGATAAGAAATTATCTTGGCATCACGTTCGGCACAGATAATGTGAGCCGAAGGGCCAGTTCTTGTGCTGCACTCTTTTACATTCTATGTTCTCGTGTTTCAAAGTAGCAGAAAAAAGTACTGCACCCATGAGATGGGTTCAGCTTTCGCAAAATGTGTTTGGCATTAATTGTTCGGTATTTAAATAGATTGAATTTCATCACAAAATGCGAATCCTTCAGAGACGGCTGTAAATGCAGATGTTCTCCTTGCTCGAAATCATGACTGCCAAATGCTCCATTAGCCGAAACCAAAAAAACCATTGGAAATGTGCATTTGTGAATCTCAGTAAACAATATGTAGCATTGAATGCAGATGCTGTGAAACTAATTGAACTTAATGGATATCAAACAGGAATGGAATGTAAGGGAAGGCTAGCATGAAAACAGCTGTGTATAGATTATCTGTACCTGACATTTCAAAGTTCAGGCATGAGTGCGTGCAACTGGAAACTTCTGGTTTCCTTTCAACCATCTTGCAAAGAAATCGGTGATACTGTTGACTTAAATTGTTAGCCCACACAATGTAGTTCTCTCAAATTCCTCTCTGCTGGTGACACATGTGCTGTTTTGGCACATACCAGAAATGAGAATTTTTTACACTATGTCTTTCGGTTTGAAAGGTTGTTGTTTGAAAGAGAACTATTCTAACAGTGGCATAAAGAGTGGATGGGATGAAGAGTGGATGGGATGAAGAATAAAGATAGAATAACAAGGAACTGCGGATGCAGCTTGTTGGACAAAGGCTATAGTTGAAAAAACATGGGTGATAAAGAGTTGTGAGTTGTGAAGCAATTTTATCTTGGCACAAAATGGTAGTTAATCATGCATTTCATTGATTTTCTGTTGCACTGGGATTCCAATGAGCCTCAATGCAAAATGAATATCCCCAAGGCTTATGATATTTTATGACCTTCTCTAAAAATCAGATTATATTATTGTCAGAAACACCAGGATGCAATGAAATTCCTTGCTCGCATGAAGCTCAGAGTACAGGGAATGCATGATAATGAAAGATGCAATAATAAATTTAGTAACTGGAGCAAAATAGCAAATGGTGCACAGGTTGTCATGCAATCGTGTAAAGTAGTGTAAAAAAAGTACTAAAGTGAAACAACAGAATAACCAAGGGTACATGGCAGTACCTCTGGGAAGGGTGTGTAAAAGAAGTGATTGGTTCAGGAATCCAATATCCATGGGGAAGAAGCTGGTCATAAGATCCTGATGCAGCGCACCATGAAGTTGGACTGAATGAATGGAAGTGACAAGCCTGTGTGGATTGGGCTGTGTTCACCACTCTCTGCAGGTTGAGATGGCCAAGAGTAAAGTAATTACCACACAAGGCAATGATGCATCCCAATAGAATACTTTATGTAGAACATCTGTAGAAGTTCGATAGTATCTTCATGGGCATGCTGAATCTTCTCAGATGCCCTATAAAGTAAATGTATTGTGGCAATAATTGTAAATACAGCCTTGGGTTTGTTCGCGTAAAATCCAGACTTTTTGTTTAGTTGGTGGACATCCCATTGAATTGAGATATGCTGAGGACATTTTAAATGTCTACCATTGTTTATGAGACCCAGGTGCACATTTTCAGCACTTTCCTTATGTCACTTCAAAGTCACTTGTGACCTTTGAATTGTGCTAAATGCACATTAGATTTTAGAATATCAAATTTATCTTGAGCTTGGAATTAAAGTCTGGTAGCAGAATGTAATTTTTGATCAGTTGCTGCGATTGAAGTGATAGTTTTCAAATGTTGCTCTGTTGTGTTTCAATAATGCTAAATGGCTGAAGTTGTTTGCCTGCAATCTATTTGTGATGTGGTGTGATTAGAGTGGGAGATGTATCAATGTAAGAGCTGGGGGTAGAAGGCAAGCCAACTCTGATAGAATTTCTGTAGTTACGTTAAGCATTCAGGAAATAGTTATTGCGCAAAAAGGAACTGCAGATGCTAGTTTATACCGAAGATAGACACAAAGTGCTGGAGTAACTCAGCTGGTCAGAGGGAATCTCTGGAGAAAATGTATGGGTGACATTACGGGTTGGGACCCTTCTTCAGAATGTCAGAAGATGGGTCCTGACCCGTACCGTCACCCATACCTTTACTCCAAAGAAGCTGCCTGACCCACTGAGTTACTCCAACACTTTGTGTCTATCTTCTGGAAATGGTTATTGTAGCATTTCATTTTAAAATATGAAATTGTGTGTATTATAAATTATATTCAAAGACAGATATTCAAATATCTTAGGAAAATTAGTTTAAGAAATTCATTGGAACCGATAAACATATTCCAAGTAATATTGATGTCATTGTTTCCAATAAAAAAAGAGGAAAGCAAATTGATGAATTGGTGGCCATCAGTTGCAAAATTCAAGAACAAAGGGCAATTGGTGTGCTGGAGTTGGCATTTTGTGTTTTACTTATCAAAAAAGAAAGCTTTTGGTGTGCTGGCCTTTATAAATCAGAGCATTGAGTATAGAAGTTGGGATGTAATGTTAAAATTGTACAAGGCATTGGTGAGGCCAATTCTGGAGTATGGTGTACAATTTTGGTCGCCTAATTATAGGAAGGATGTCAACAAAATAGAGAGAGTACAGAGGAGATTTACTAGAATGTTGCCTGGGTTTCAGCAACTAAGTTACAGAGAAAGGTTGAACAAGTTAGGGCTTTATTCTTTGAAGCGCAGAAGGTTAAGGGGGGACTTGATAGAGGTTTTTAAAATGATGAGAGGGATAGACAGAGTTGACGTGGAAAAGCTTTTCCCACTGAGAGTAGGGAAGATTCAAACAAGGGGACATGACTTGAGAATTAAGGGACTGAAGTTTAGGGGTAACATGAGGGGGAACTTCTTTACTCAGAGAGTGGTAGCTGTGTGGAATGAGCTTCCAGTGAAGGTGGTGGAGGCAGGTTCGTTTTTATCATTTAAAAATAAATTGGATAGTTATATGGATGGGAAAGGAATGGAGGGTTATGGTCTGAGCGCAGGTATATGGGACTAGGGGAGATTATGTGTTCGGCACGGACTAGAAGGGTCGAGATGGCCTGTTTCCGTGCTGTAATTGTTATATGGTTATATGGTTATATTCCGTGAATGCTGAACTGATTGGAATTCAGTTCTGCCTTTTCCCTCCTGCTTAAAGAAGGTTGTACAAGTTAATTATACAGATTGGTTATACGGTCATATGTGATAGAAGCAGAATTAGTCCATTTGGCCCATCAAGTCTACTCCGCCATCCAATCATGGCTGATCTATCTCTTTCGCCTAACTCCATTCAACTGCCTTCTCCCCATAACCCTTGACACCCGTGCTAATCAAGAATCCATCTATCTCTGCCTAAAAATATCCATTGACGGCCTCCACAGCCTTCTGTGGCAAAGTATTCCACAGATTCACCACACTCTGACTAAAGAAATTCCTCCTTATCTCCTTCCTAAAGGAATGTCCTTTAATTTTGAGGCTCTCCCACTAGTGGAAACATGCTCCCCACATCTACTCTATCCAAACCTTTCACTATTCGGTAAGTTTCAATAAGGTACCCACTCATCCTTCTAAACTCCAGTGAGTACAGGCCCAGTGACGTCAAACGCTCATCATATATTAACCCACTCATTCCTGGGATAATTCTTGGAAACCTCCTCTGGACTCTCTCCAGAGCCAATACATCCTTCCTCAGATAAGGCGCCCAAAATTGCTCACAATATTCCAAATGCGGCCCTGACCAGCACCTTATGGAGCCTCAGCATTACATTGGCACTGGAGAGAGTGCAGAGATTCACCAGGATGTAGCCTTGACTGTAAAATATTTGTTATGGAGAGTGTTGAGGCAGCATGGGTTTATTTTCCTTTGAGTCAAGGAGGCTGACATGATAAAGGTATATCTTTTTTTATTTCAAAAGTAAACTTTATTCAGAATAATAATTAATACAAAACAAAAACTGCAAACATTTTTCAGACATTCTTAGTGATAATAGGTCAATAACGACGTTCTCGGTAGTGTCCCCTTCTACCTTTTAATCAGTGGTATCCCTTCCCTTGTTTGAGGGGTGTTCCCACTGGACTCTGCTTACAGCAGCGGAAGGACCCAAGACTGTGGTCTTCCCCTACAGAGCCTTTGTGTAGGCTGCGCTGAAAGTGGTATATAAATTTACAAAAGGCATAGATAGGGTGGATAATCAAATACTTTCCCCCCCCCCCCATAATAGGGGTATTAATAACAAGGGTATAGCTTTAAGGTGAGAGAAAGAAATTTTAAAGGGGATCTGAGGGATGTTTTTTTTAGTGTTAGTGGAACTCATTGCTAGAGGACGTGGTGGAATTCCATACAGTTACAACATTTAAGAGACATTTTGACAGAAATTTAAATAGCCTACAGATAGAAGGATCGGTAGTGGTGCAGGCAAATGTGATCAGTGTACATGGACAGAAAGGTTAATATGGACATTGGGATATTTCTGTGCTGTATTACTCTAACTTTAATGATTATCTCAGATAAAGAACTACCCCGGTAATCTCAGATTGCATTCTGGCACAATAAATTTCAGCATATGCTATTGTGTTTAAAAGGTTTTGATTATATCAATTTCAACACTCTTGGATAACTATTCAACACTCTTGGAAATATAAAATACACATATATTTATATTACATATATTACATTCCGTGCCCAGACATGACAGGGAGGAAGGGGGTGGAATATGTCTGCACTAGATTTACATTCTCTCACTTGGATTGCTCTCTCCTTGATTTCATGGCTAGATAACCATGGTTCAAGTTGGCTCATTTCCATTGTCAATTTCAAACATATCTTGTTAAGCGCCTACTGAATTTAGTAAAAGGGGGAGAAAATCCATTGGGAGTAGTTAGTTTCCATTTACAGGAATGAAGCATCACACCATCCGACGTGGGGGGAAAAAACCTGGCTAGATATTTTTAAACCACTTGTAAAAAAGAAATTTAAATTCTGGAAATTCTCATCAAGTTAGGCAGCGTTTCTGAAGAGAGAAACAGAGTTAATGTTTTGGGTAAAGAAAGGAAAAAAACAACTGCAATGGTGAACACTTGGTTGGGTCAAAGTTCCAATAAGAAATCAATTACTTAAAATGTCAGCTCTGATTCTTCGACCATAAGTGTTCCCTGACCACCTAACTGTTTCCAGTGTTTTTAACAATTAACGTCAATGAGTTCTCATCAGAATGAATTTATTTTAAAAATGGCCTTCGATGGTTCTGTCTGTTTCCCGCACTCCCATTTCAGTTGAGGATCCATTGGTGCCTCGATGAGAAATTGAGAACTGAACTTATCTGGTTTCTGGGCTTTTGTAATATTGCAACTTTCCATTGAATACAAAGGGGAAATGGACAGAACACTATAAAATGTTGCATCTAGCAAAGACATCTAATTTATAGGTAATTTGAACAAACATATTTTACTCAAAGGATAAACAAGTGTGTAATCTATTTGATTCAGAATTTTTAACTTCACAATCACAATCGCATGGAAATGCAGAATATTGCCATGTACGAAAATCAGAAACCACAGAGGCTGGGAATCGGACATACATACAGAAAATTATGGAAATGTGTGGCAGATCAGGGAAAGAGAAACAGTTTTTGTTTCAGATTGATGTTGCATTGTGATCTTGTATTAGGTCTTTGAATTCTAATTTATGAATTCTACCTCTTTCCAAAGAGTGTCTGATCTGCTTATTTCCAACATTTGCTGTTTTCTCCCTGTGTTATTAAAAAAAGCTTTGCACTCAAAAGATGCAAATTAAATGATGAAGAGACAAAGAATTGCAAATGTTGGTTTACCAAGGAAAGACACAAAGTGCTGAAGTTACTCAATGAGTCAGACAGCATCTCTGGAAAACATGGGTGTGGGTGACGTTTTGGGTCAGGACCCTTCTTCGGTCTGATTGCTTGCTATGATTTTGATTTTAATTTTGTACATTCTCTTGCTTAAGGTACATTTTTCTCATGGCCCTTCAAGACCGAAATGAAAAGCTTTTCTACAAAGTACTTCTATCGGATATTGAGAGATTCATGCCAATAGTTTACACACCTACTGTAGGCCTGGCTTGCCAACAATATGGACTTGCATTTCGCAGACCAAGGTAAATTACCTGTATCTTTTGTAACAGATTTGTGTTGCAGTGAATCCATGCTGACTGAAGTCTATCATTTGATGTAATTCACAATTATGGCAATATTCACAGTTGTATATGTGTTGATCACATGGATTATTAATTCTTTAACCTACATGTCAGTGTTATAAACATGGCATCTCTTTGTGTCCTGCCTAGGTGAGGTCTTCTGTATGATTTTACCGGGTTGTATGTGAAACAAAGAATTTCACTGTACTTAGGTACATGTGACAATAAGTATCCTTGAATTGAATACATACATAAAAGGCAGATGCATTTTAGTATTAAGTGTGGATGCTGCTCATTGTGCAGTAGAAGATTCAAATGGTTGTTTCACTCTGTCAAAATGATCAGAAAACACGATTTAGTGAACAAGCACTCTGGCATAAACCCGCTTTGCACGGATCGTGTGTTGAAGAGGAGACTGGTGAATTTTATGTTAGTGAATCAATCCAGGTCACCATATGTTAGTCTGAAATCCACAGATGCATTACGTACAAGGCACCGCTGCATTCATAAATTTCCCCTCCTGAAGCCAAACCCTGCTGCGCCTCAATTACTTGCCACATGGCAGAAAAAAGATTCTGACTGAGACATGGGCAGTTTATTTGCACCAGCATCTTGCCAGGATCATCACTGCGTGATTGTCACAGAATGCACAATATACATTCATGATTAAGATGAAGGGATTAAAAGTAACATTAGCAAATTTACAGATGACACAAAGCTGGGTGGCAATGTGAACTGTAAGGAGGATGCTATGAGGATGCAGGGTGACTTGGACAGGTTGGATGAGTGGGCAGATACATGGCAGATGCAGGTTAATGTGGTTATCCACTTTGGTGGCAAAAACAGGTAGGCAGATTATTATCTGAATGGTGTCAAGTTGGGAAAAGGGGAAGTACAACGAGATCTGGGGGTCCTTGTACATCAGTCACTGAAGGTAAGTATGCAGGTACAGCAGGCAGTGAGGAAAGTGAATTGCATGTTGGCCTTCATAACGAGAGGAGTTGAGTATAGGAACAAAAAGTTCCTATAAAGAAGTACAGGGCCCTAGTGAGACCACACCTGGAGTATTGTGTGCAGTTTTGATCTTCCAATTTGAGGAAGGACATTCTTGCTATTGCGGGAGTGCAGCGTAGGTTCACGAGGTTAATTCCCGGGATGGCGGGACTGTCATATGTTGGTAGAATGGAGTGGCTTGTTTACTCTAAAATTTAGAAGGATGAGAGGATATCTTATTGAAACATATAAGATTATTAAGGGTTTGGACACGCTAGAGGCAGGAAACATGTTCCCGATGTTGGGGTAGTCCAGAACCAGGGGCCACAGTTTAAGAATAAGGGGTAAACCATTTAGAACGGAGATGAGGAAAAACTTTTTCACACAGAGGGTTGTGAATCTGTGGAATTCTCTGCAGTAAAAGGCAGTGGAGGCCAATTCTCTGGATGCTTTCAAGAGAGAGTTAGATAGGGCTCTTAAAGATATCAGAGTCAGGGGATATGGGAGAAGGCAGGAACAGGGTACTGATTGTGGATGATCAGCCATGATCACTGTGAATGGCGGTGTTGGCTTGAAGGGCTGAATTGCACCTATTGTCTATTGTTTAAGGCTGTGGAGACCAAGTCAATGGATATTTTTAAGGCGGAGTTGGATAGTTTCTTGATTAGCACGGGTCTCAGAGGTTATGGGGAGAAGGCTGGAAAATGGGGTTGAGAGGGAAAGATGGATCAGCCACCATTGAATGGCGGAGTAGAAATGATGGGCCGAATGGCCAAATTTTGCTCCTGTAACTTATGAACCTATGGCAAGATAAAAGTATTCCTATGGTATCCAAATACCCCAACTTGCTTAAACTTTGTCGCTTGCATCAATGCTATCCTGACCATAGCATAGAGGAAGTTTTAATTTCTGTCCTTTCCCCCCTGAGATGTAGCAAAGAGACAAATACTGAACAGGATGCCTCCCAGCACATCTGCAAACTGCTCCTGGTAACATTGTGAACAGACAAATGAGTTACAATATGCATATAAATATGCTTTGAAGAAATTACCTTTCATCTTGTCTGTTTTTTGAAAAATCATTCTGCATTTTGTCAGACAATGCCTCTGTGTTGTGCAATTTCTGTTACAGTAGCAGTGTGAGTGGGAGTCAATCAGTGCTTTGGGATCTCTTTCATTTTCCTAACATGTGATGGCCAAATTGGACTCCACACCATCGAAGAATTAGCGCTGCAATTGTGGATCGCACAGGGATTTATTGCAGATGTTGTCCATCATTAATTATGAGCTGAATTGGCTGTTGATCACTGTAGTGTAAAGAATTGTCATTTGAGATAGATGCCAAAGAGATAGCCTGAGGTTGGTTGTAATTATGACGATTCCATTTTTCCCAATGCTGTGAATGATATCGCTAAGGTTGACGGCGAGGAATGGCATCCAGAACGCTTGGACATCTGCATTGTTGACCCTTTGTACTCATTGATTTCTTTGTAGTTCCGTACGACAAAGGAGGCTTTTCAGCCCATCAAATACCTTGCTCTTAGCACTATTATGAGTTATATTTCCCCCATTTTTACCTGCTTGCAACTTTTACTTTCTCACATGCCCATCAACTTCCCAATTCCTAAGATAGACACAAAATGCTGGGGTAACTCAGCAGGTGAGACAGCATCACTGGAAAAAATGGGGGGGGGGGGGGGGTGACATTTTGGGTCGGGACCCTTCTTCAGACTGAAGAATGAAATAGGTTTTGGTTTGTTATAATTTGAAACCTCTTAGCCTCAGCTTTCAATTGATCTCAAAGTAGGTGACCTGCTCTGAAATGATTCTGTTTGTGTTTCTGACACACCTACCTGAGTAGCATTTAAAATATAAGCTGAATCAGATTGAAGAAAGATCCCGACCAGAAATGTCACTGCTCATTTACTCCAGAGATGCTGCCTGACTCACTGAGTTGCTCCAGCCTTTTGTGTCTATCTTTAGTATAAACCAGCATCAACTGTTCCTTTTTTTTAAATACTTTGTAACTTCCCAATTCCTGCCACGCATCCACATTGGGGCAACTTCCAGCAGCCAATAAATATAACAGAGTTTAATTTTGTTTGGATACAGTGCGGAAACAGGCCCTTCGGCCTAGCGATTCTCCTACATTCTCCTACACACACTAGGGACAAATTACATTTTTCCCCAAGCCAAATAGCCTACATACCTGTACGTCTTTGGAATGTGGGTGGAAACGAGATCCTGGAGAAATCACACGCAGGTCACGGAGAGAACGTACAAACTTGGTACGTAGTCAGGATCTTACCCGGGTCTCTGGCGCTGTAAGGCAGCAACTCTACCGCTGCGCCACCGTGTGTTTGGATGGAGGAGGAAACCGGAGCATCTAGCGGAAACCTATGGGGTCACAGGGAGAATGTGCCCACTGAACGCAGACAGCAATGGCTGTTAGAATCAAACCTGGTCTGTTGAAGCTGTGCAGTAGCAGCATTACCACTGCACCATCCTTGACTTTATAGTGGCTTTTCCAGTTTATTGCTCGTAACATTGAAAGGAAGAATTTTCTATAAAATTCTATTCCAATTCCCGAATAGTTTGGAAACGTTATAACTGTACATTGTAAAAGTTGGGTATTGTGGAAATTTTACAATGGTACAGATTTGAGCAGATTTGAGAAGAATCCTTCTCAAGTCAGTAGTTAGGATTTTCGTTCTTTCTACACTGCAGTTTTTAGGCCCAATTTTTAAACATTCGAAGGAACATTTCATTTTTATTTGTTTGACTGCACAGAGGATGTTCCAATTAAGGGGTTTAGAACATGTGCTACTGGAGTAATATATAATTTTACTTCGGAGTCATGTGAGTGACTACGTGAAGACCCCGTCAGCACGCATGCGCGACATAGCGTCTCACGCAGTGCAACAGCGACGGACGGGAGTACGAGCTCTCCCGCAACGTTTAAAAACGGGACCTCCAGGTAAGTAAACTTTCTCTGAGTTCGTGTTTTGGAACCCTTGTTCTGCTTTACTTCAACAGGAACATGAACAAGGGAAAACAACCAAGGAAGGTCGTATCCCATCCGACTGCAATGGACCAGGAGGGTCCCAGCAGTGGGGGGCGACCGGCGGCACCTGGACCGCACACACTGCGGTCCTCAGTCACCGACAACATTTCCGAGCCAAGCCCAGCGCCACTAGCACAGCTCGAACAACCGCAGCGGGCTGGAAGCAAGGCTAAACGGAAGTCGGACCGGCCGGTTTACTCGGATGAGTCCGGTGCGGAAGACTCACCGCCTGAGAGCGGCAAAGGTGGCCGTTTGGGCCGTATGGAAAGGCTCATGGAGCAAATGCTCCAACGAGACTTGCTCCGGGAGATGGGGCAAGCTCACCAAGGGAGCACAAGCACTCCCGCTCCAGTGCACTATCAAGCACTGGCCATCGCATCACCCTCAGCAGAGGGGAACGTTGGCGATCAGGACTGGGCTGGTCAAGAACAGGGGTCACTGGCTGAAGAACACGGGAGTATGCTGGGGGTACAGGATCAGGAAGAGCTGCTGGGAGTGGTGAACCGCTACGCAGCAACACCGCGAGCGGGACGGCCGTTACAGCCTAAACTGGCAGCCAGCATTGACTGCCTGTCCTTTAAACCACTCCAAGAACAGGTAGTCAATGAGGCGTTGGACCTTTACACGCCTCCCGAAAATTGCATTTCGCTCAATGTGCCTGCCGTTAATAGTCAAATCTGGGGGTACATTGGGCAGGGTATCAGAACCCAAGAACTTAAATTGCAAAAAATACTGAAGCTCCTGACGTCGGCCATCACTTCATATGCTCGTTCCGTGGACGGGGTTGACATGACAACAAACCAACAGGACACCCTGGCTCTACTGTGCAACACACAGTATGAGATCAACAACCTCCGGAAGGAGGCCATAAGACCTGCCCTCAACCCAAAATTCGCAGGACTGTGTAGAACGCCGACCTCAGAACCTCAGATCCTGCTATTTGGCAAAGACTTACCAAAGCAAGTCAAAGATCTGGATGAAGAATCCAAGGCATTTGGTCTCATGAGGGCAGGTCCCGGAACGAGCAAAACCACGCAACCCAGATGGCAGTACCCCTACACATCCACCAGTAGGCGTCTACTTCATGGTACTGGTGAAAGCTCGGGGCCCGCATACCATCCCCGGAAGTCTTTTTTAGGACAGGGCCCAGAGCGGGCCCCATCGAAAATGCGCCACCACCCAACAGCACCACCCCGACAGACAAGGAACCAGAAACCGAAGAAGTGAACACTCTACCAATAACAATGGATGTAGGTGGGTCTGGTTCCTACCAGTACATAAAAGGTGGGGGGATTTTGCTAACAGGGGGGAGACTACACCTGTTTTTGGAAGCATGGAGCACTATCACACTTGATAATTATATACTAAAAAGTATTCAAGGATATAAAATTGAATTTATTCAAGAAAATATGCCACCAGTTCAGCATGCACCCCAAAGGGGATTTACCCTCTCACTAAAAGAAAAACGTGAGGGACAAGCAGAACTGGTGAGGTTACATACAAAGGGAATCATAGAGAAATCTAAACATGCACCTTTGGAATTCGTATCAAATATAATAATAATAATAATTTTATTTTTGGGCATCTTTCAGACATCTCAAGGACACCTTACAGAGATTAACAGGAATAAAAACATATAATCAGATTAAAATAAATAATAAAGACATCACAGAAACACAAATTAAAAACAGAATTCAGTCCAAAAACAAAAAATCAAAAACACAATGTGAAGAGGGAGCAGCAGCAGCTAAAGCGCGCCAGCGTCCACTCTCCCTTCACGGCAGCCATCTTGGACAAAGACTAACAGGATTACCTTACAGACAAAAAATCATCCCCCCACAATGGATACCACTGTGGGGGAAGGCACAATGTCCAGTCCCCAACCCCAAGTTCACCCCAAAGTCAGGCCTATTGAGGCCACCGCAATTGCCTCTACGGAGGCCCGATGTTCCTGGCCGTTCTCACCGGGTGGTCTTGCCCCGGCGTCGGGAGAGTCCTCTCAGCGGCTGGGCCACCTGGAACGGCCGCTTCCTAGCTGGAGACCGCGGCTTCCGCAGCCGACAAGGCCGCGCCGGTTTGGAGCTCCCAGGCTCCCGATGTTGAAATCGGCGCCGCCCGCTCCGCTCCGCAGACCCGCAGCCCGGAGGTGTTGAACACGGCGGTCTCAGCTCACCGGAGCTCCAGCGCGTCGATCCAGCGCGGCGACCCAGGCAAGGCATCGCCCGCTCCGCTCCGTGATAGCGCTCCAGCGCTGTGCCGCCACCGAGGCCGAGGTGCTGGGCGGTCCCCGCCAGGAAACGGCGCTCCAAGCCCGCTGGTAGGCCACGAGGACGTGGATATACATCCAGATAAATCTAAGTTGACGCCATCCACAACTATGGACTATCTGGGATTCACAATTAACTCAGTCCACATGTCTGTAACGTTGCCAAAAGAAAAATCAGCAGAATTGGCACAAACCTGTAACAAATTAATGGTTAACAATCAACCAACCATTCGACAAGTGGCAAGAGTAATTGGGAAATTAGTAGCAGCATTTCCAGCTACCCAGTTTGGACCTTTGCATTATCAAAACTTACAAAGAGCAAAGGTGCAAGCGTTAAAACAACATTCAGGTCACTTTGACCGAACCATGAAATTACCTATCGAAGCAATATCAGAGTTACAATGGTGGAAAGAGAACATTTGGCATAGTTCCAGTCCCATCATTATCAATAACCCAACATTAACAATACAAACAGATGCCAGTGCTCAAGGGGAGCTCAACTAATACCATATCCAATATAGGTGGTAGATGGACTAATCTAGAATCATCACTGGGCTTAAACTATTTGGAAATGTTGGGTGCGTTCTATGGGTTAAGCATATTGTTCAAATATGCACCATTTGCATGTTCGTTTGCAGATTGACAATACCACAGTGGTGGCCTATATTAACCATATGGGCAGGATAAAATCGATATCATGTGATAATTTGGTCAAACAATCTGGCAATGGTGTGTCGACAAACATATTTGGCTTTCAGCAACTTACCTACCAGGTAAGCTAAATACAGTGGCAGACACCAGGTCACGCAAGTTCAATGATAACACCGAATGGATGTTAAACCCCAAAGTATTTACTGAAATTACAAAGCAATATGGAACACCAGATATCGATCTCTTTGCATCCCGACTGAATCACCAGGTACCAATGTATGTCGCTTGGGAACCAGACCCTGAGGCAGCGGCGATGGATGCATTCTCGCTGAACTGGGGGAACTATTTTTTCTATGCTTTTCCCCCCTTCTGCCTCATCAGTCGGGTACTACGCAAAATACAGATGGACTCTGCTTCAGGCATTTTGGTAGTACCCGACTGGCCTACACAGCCATGGTTCCCAGTGGTCCTTGACAGGGTCATTGAACCACCCATGACCATTCCCAATGGACCAGATCTACTGATCCATCCTGTATCAGGCGAAAGTCACCCATGCCATGACAGAATAAACCTACTGGGTTGCAGATTCTAAAAAGACCTTTGCTGGACCTGGGATTGTCAAATAGGACCATGGAGACGATGACAGCATCTCACCGACTTTCCACCAAGAAACAATATCTCTCCAGTATCAGAAAATGGGAAACGTACTGCTCGAGAACAGGGACAACCTACAGATCAACCACCAAAACAAATGTACTGGAGTTCCTGGCCAGCCTTCACCATGATGAAGGTCTGAGCTATAGCACTATCAATTGTGCTAGAAGTGCACTGTCAGCCTATCTAAGGCAGGAACCAGGACAACAGGCCATAGGGTCTCATCCGCTGGTAGCCAAATTAATGACAGGGATCTTCAATTCAAACCCCCCTAGACCTAGGTACACCAAGATCTGGGATGTCAGCGTTGTCCTGACATACCTAAGGGGATGGCCACCAGCCAGATCCCTCACTCTGGAACAGCTAACCCTGAAAATGGCTATGCTGATGGCGTTAGTCTCAGCACAAAGGGTCCAGTCCCTTTACCTACTCAGACTGGACAATATGGTCATAACTTCAGAATTCATTATGGAATTCCGGGCGTACCCATCTGACCCCCGTTTATGAGTCATGACTCACCCACTACTATATATCAACACAACCAAAGATTCCCGAGGGAGAGAAAAGGCACAATGGGTCAGCCACAAAAAGCCACATGGTTGGGTGTCTAGTCAAACCATCTCTAGATGGCTCAAACAGGTATTGGGAGCTGCTGGAGTGGATACTGATATTTACACATCTCACTCCACCAGGGCAGCATCCACGTCGGCGGCTAACAGAATGGACGTGCCATTGGACCACATCCTGGCAAGAGCGGGGTGGTCCATGGAAAGAACTTTTCAAACATTCTACAACAAGCCATTAGTACAACCTGTTTCATTTGCAGAGAGAATTTTAGACTCTGCAAATATATAATTTAAGCCCGGGGGAGCATTATTTTCTTTGTTATTGTTTTCAAATAAATGCCATTATTGTTTTATAAACAGATTCATGTTTGATTACGATAACATACTTCCTCCTTTGGATGACTTTGGCAGTGAGTGAAGCATGGACTGTTACACGGTTTGAAATCACAGAGCTTTAAAAGCTTCACGTAGTCACTCACGTGACTCCGAAGTAAAATAGTGAGATTAAACGAGAACATACCAGTTTGAAGTTTGATCTTTATTTTATGAGGAGTTATGATGAGGGATTACGTGCCCTCTGCTCCCACCCTCAATTATAGAGACCAACTGGTGTGAAAATGCAATGAACTGGCCTTTATCTGCTGCGCTGTCGTGCCTGAAAATGAAGGATTCTGTATTGTTGGAAAAATAATTTCCTGCAGATTTAATAGGAATCATGACCAGCATTTCCCACTACTGTTTCATGGTCTGTACTCTGTACAGCTGAGGCTAATTTGAAACTTTGTTTTCTCTCAAATTAGGTAAACATTATGTTTACAACGATAATTTTTCAAAATGCATGTAATTAAATAAGTTTTGGTTTGGTTAGAATTTGTAACCTCTTACAGCTTTAGCTTTCAATAATATAGGTATTGATCTAAAAGTAGGCGAACTGGCCTGAAATGACTCAGTTTGACTTTCTGACACACCTAGCCTTTAAATAGTACAAGAAAAAAAAAATCAGGTGTCTGCCATCCGCTTTCTTGATCTTTCTTTGACATTCAAAAACATCTTAGCTGAATTTTTAACCCATAATCTATATTCATGTCCGGTCCTTGAATCTATTGGTTCTTAGTTTCCAAAAGTCTATTGATCTGGAATAGTGAAAGGCTTGGATAGAGTGGATGTGGAGAGGATGTTTCCACTAGTGGGAGAGTCTCGGACCAGAGGTCAAAGCCTCAGAATTAAAGGACGTTCTTTTAGGAAGGAGATGAGGAGAAATTTCTTTAGTCCGAGGGTGGTGAATCTGTGGAATTCTTTGCCACAGAAGGCTGAGAGGCCGTCAGTGGATATTTTTAAGGCAGAGATAGATACATTATTATTGATTAGTACTGGTGTCAGAGGTTATGGCGAAAAGGCAGGAGAATGGGGTTCGGAGGGAGAGACAGATCAGCCATGATTGAATGGTGGAGTAGACTTGATGGGCCGAATGCCCTAATTCTACTCCTATTCTTTATGATCTCTGTCTTTAATATTCTCAATGACTGAGCATTTAGTCCTCAAAGTAGAAAATATTTCAAACAAAGTGTACAAAGGAAGACTAATAACATTTTTTTCCCCATCTGTTCCCTAAGTGACGTCCTGATCCTTAGAGTGTGCCCTTATTTTTAGACTTCAGTCAGAGGAGATATTCTTAGAGTTATAAAGTGATAGTGTGGAAACAGTCCCTTCTTCCCAACTTGCCCAAACCGGCCAACATGACCCAGCTACATTAGTCTCACCTGTCTGTGTTTGGCCCATATCCCTTTAAACCTGTGATAACCGTGTACTCTTCTAAATGTTTCTTAATTGTTGCGATAGTACCTGCCTCACTACCTCTTCCGGCAGCTCGTTCCATATACCCACCACCCTTTGTGTGAAAAGTTACCCCTCAGGGTACTTTAAATCTTACCCCCTCATCTTAATCCTATGTTCTCTGATTCTTGATTCTCCTACTGTGGGCAAGAGACTGTCAGTTCCTTCTAAGTGTCCTTATAATTGCCTAAATCCCACTAACAATGGTACAACTGCTGGACCCATCTCCAGGCATCAATTTTGGGAGTCTATGCTCTATTAACTTTAAGGAAAATTAATCGTCCTTCGAGTATGGTTACCAAGTCACTGAATTAGACATAATTATCCCTGTCAAATGTCCAAGACTTCTTTTGGACTCCAATCACCCTATAGTAGAGGTCACTGGACTATTTGCCCATGCTGTACCTTTTAATATATAAATTGCGAATAGCAGACAATCCAGGACTGGTCTCTATTGCAACTTGCTCATAACAGTGTTCTATCCTGACAGTGTTTTGTTTATCCTGCTCTTTCTGGTATTCTAGCCAATCCTATCTCCACGTTGGTTTGTTGCACCCAAACCAATGAACCTTTACATCACCCTCTGAAAATAGCCTTACAATGAGTACAAGTACCTTTTTTTTCAAAGGTTAGGAAGCATTTCCTCTTATTCAAGGCAATGTGATCACTGGGGATTCATCCGCAAGGAAAATGTATTGCTTTTCCAGGTAAGAAGTATTCGACGTGCATTTTTAGGGAATTGAATGGAATATGGTCAAAAATGTATAATCACTGAAAAGCACATAATTGCAATGGGCTGGGCTATTGGGTAGTTGTGTTTGGTTAATATTTGGAAATGTTGCAGTGGTTTAATGAAGCGTCCTGCTTAACCACTGCTTATCTGCAAAATATATATTCACATAGATCTTTTATATTGGTTGTATGGATGATTCAGTGGCAGGTACGGTAATGTGGCACAGAAGGCGCTGTGACATCTTTATGGCCAGATTCGGGAAATCTCAAACTTTACCTCAAACTGAGCATTTCACTGTACATGTGACAATAACAAAATAATAAAAATATAGGCAGATTTAGTTTACTTTAGTTTATTATTGTCACGTGCACCGAAGTACAGTGAAAAGCCTTTGTTGCGCGCTATCCAGTCAGCAGAACGACAATACATGATTACAATCGAGCCATTTGCAGTGTACAGATACAATAAGGGAATAACGTTTAGTGCAAGGTAAAGCCAGCAAAGTCTGATCAAGGATAGTCCGAGGGTCACCAAAGAGGTAGATAGTAGTCCAGCACTGCTCTCTAGTTGTGTAGACAATAGACAATAGGTTCACGAGTAGGCCATTCGCCCCTTCGAGCCAGCACCGCCATTCAATGTGATCATGGCTGATCATCCCCAATCAATACCCCGTTCCTGCCTTCCCCCCATATCCCCTGACTCTGCTATCTTTAAGAGCCTTATCTAGCTCTCTCTTGAAAGTATCCAGAGAACCTGCCTCCACCGCCAGCTGAGGCAGAGAATTCCACAGACTCACAACTCTCTGTGTGAAAAAGTGTTTCCTTGTCATTCTAAATGACTTACCCCTTCTTCTTAAACTGTGGTCCCTGGTTCTGGACTCCCCCAACATCGGGAACATGTTTCCTGCCTCTAGCGTGTCCAAACCCTTAATAATCCTAAATGTTTCAATAAGATCTCCTCTCATCCTTCTAAACTCCAGAGTATATAAGCCCAGTCGCTCCGTTCTCTCAGCATATGACAGTCCCGCCATCCCGGGAATTAACCTTGTAAACCTACGCTGCAATCCCTCAATAGCAAGAATGTCCTTCCTCACATTAGGGGACCAAAACTGCACACAATACTCCATGTGTGGTCTCATACAACTGCAGAAGGACCTCTTTGCTCTTATACTCAACTCCTCTTGTTATGAAGGCCAACGCCATTCGCTTTGTTCACTGCCTCCTGTACCTGCATGTCTACTTTCATTGACTGATGAACAAGGACCCCCATATCCCGTTGTACTTCCCCTTACCCCAACTTGACATCATTTAGATAATAATCTGCTTTCCTGTTTTTGTTACCAAAGTGGATAACCTCACATTTATAAATATACATTAAACTGTATCTGCCATGCATCTGCCCACTCACCCAATCTGTCCAAGTCACCCTGCATTCTCATAGCATTTTCCTCACAGTTCAGACTGCCACCCAGGATGATTCAGTTACCTGATAACAGCTGGAAATAAACTGTCCCTGAATGTGGTGGTGTGCGTTTTCACACTTCTATTCCTTTTGCCTGATGGAAGAGGGGAGAAGCGACAGTGGCCAGGGTGCGGTTCATCCTTGACTATGCTGCTGGCTTTGCTGAGGTTGCGTGAGGTATATATTGAGAGAATAGAAGGGAGGTTGGTTTGTGTGATTGCCTGGGCTGCGTCTACAATTTGCTGCAATTTCTTGCGGTCTTGGATGGAGCTGTTCCCAAACCAAGCTGTGATGCATCCTGATAAAAGGCTTTCTACGGTGCATCTGTAGAAGTTAGTGAGAATTGTCGAGGACAGATGCAAAAAACCCTGTGTTTGTGTTTTATTCATGGCTTTGAAAGTTATCTTTGAGATGGGAATAGGGATGATGGGGGTGAGAAGTGCAATGTGGTGTA